>NC_064626.1:577228511-577529398 GCF_023864275.1 Schistocerca cancellata
AGGTGTATGACCACGTGAGACATACATCCTTTCTAGACGGCCTACAGGTTGACTGGTAGTAAAGGCATGACAAGTGTGGTTGCCATGTTGTAATTACCAGGTATCGGGAAGCAAGAAGTCTCACACCACTATATGTAGCTCCTAACATAGTATAGTGGGGAACCTGATCTTCCTGGTGCAGAAAGCAGTGTTGGTATCTCTCTAAAAGTAGGTGGAAAATGTCGTCAGAATAAAACTCGGCCCATTCATGTTGTTGGGCGGTACCATGACAGGTGTAGACAATAATGAAGCATGTCACTGTGACAGTGAGTGCCATACCCCTAGCTGATGGAAGGAAGGTGACATTGGTGACAGAAATAAATTCACGGACGTAGAGGGCCAGTCAACGGTCCATGGCATCTTCTGCGGAGGCCTAGGCGATAAATCCATCGATATCCGGGAGACTGGCCTAGTGAACTTCCTGCAGGAGGGCAAAATGAATGAAATGATCATGTGGCATTGATGGTCAGGAGACCTCATCTGGGGGACTGGGGAAGTTCGGGTGACAGGATGCAAGTCTTGTTTCAGATGACCCCACATTGGGCGACTTGCGCGCTGGTGATGATGAGAACAAAACAGCCAGTTCACGATCAGACAGGCCGGGCATCGAACTCGGGACCACTGCAAGCAGACAAACACATTACTATTCAGCTAAGCAGGCGGACGGATAAATTCAATGTCAACGGGTTTTGTTGGCGTTGATTGTCGTTACACGATAGGCCTGATGGCTGGAGACTGATCCACCGCGGCGTCAGTGGAAGGACGTAAGCGTCGCAATGGAACATCATTCTTCTCGCTCTCGTGGGGTCCTGCTGCTCGACATCATTTTCATGCCATGAAGTGGAGATGGAGGCCCGTGTATCGTCCATTTTGTCCTCAGAAGGTGTAATTCGTGGTGTAGTTTGGCATCCTCGTGGTGCTGTGTGTGTATGTGGGGAGGGGAGGGGGATGGCTCACTGGTAGATGTATCCATGTTCAGTCTCCTTCGGATCTGACGGTTTCGTGAGCGTCGTTCGGATCGACGGAGCTCCTATCTTCGGCCTGTAACGTTTCATCTTGGCCTGAGATGGTTTGGCACCATCTCTTGCGAGATATCAGAGAACGTTGTCTTCTTATGCGATCTTCCGTGTCCGAAGACAGCCGAACTCGCGTCTCTCGGAAAAGAAGGCCGCCGCATGGACGATAAACGAGTCGATCTCCACCTTCTTGCTGAGGTTTGGCAGCGTCGGTACCGTCGCAACGTGGTCGAACTCCACCCGAGGCGGCGTTTGACATGTGGTGCTGCAAAAGAATGTTGAAAAATGCGGTAATTGGCGAAGGAAGAATCACAGGGAACACTGACAAGAAAAAGGCATAGGATGACGGATGTGTCACATCAGGAAATAACCTCCATGATAGTAGCGGGAGCTACATAAGGTAGAAACAGTAGGGGAAGACAGAGATTGGAATACATCCGAGAAATAATTGTGGATTAGCATGCAAGTGCTACTCATAGATTAGGATATGGGGACAGAAGTGGAATTCTTGGCAGGTAATAGGAATTCCGCTCCTAAAAGCGGAAAAATGAGTGGAGAGATGGTAGTTCAGTGAAGGACCCTATAAGATGTACGAACTGTCTGATGACGTGATAACCTAAAACCAGGAGTGCATATTGGAGACATAAGCCAACCAATATTCGACAGTTTGACAGACTTTTGGAAGAGTTGGAATAAGGTAAGATGGAAGACATAATATTCATTCAGAAGCTCTGAAATTTCTCTGGGAAGTGTCAATCAATTAGTTTGTAGAAAGTATGAGTCTGGAGAAATACAATCCAACTTTCTGAAAATTGTATCCACGCACTTCAGAAGACAGCAAAGGTAGATAAGCGTGTGAACTATAGCACAAACAACCTAACAGCTGATGAGCTGAAGTTCCTAACAAGAATAATTTGCATAAGAAAGGAAAATAAATTTGAGAATGTGTTAGATGACGATCGGTTTGGCATTTGGAAAGATGAAGACAACAAGAGAGGCAGTTACGCTTCATTATGGAAGCAAGACTTCAGAAACATAAAGACATGTCACACCCCCTCCCGGCGTAAAAACAGTTTCTTATAATGTGAAACGACGAAGAAAGTAGTATAAAGTGTAGAGTGGTTAATATATGAAATGTATAACACCAAGGGAGAAATATGAGTGAGACGTCAAGAACGAAGTACTCCGAGTATATAGTGTGTAAAACAGGGTTGTATTCTCGGTCCCTAGGGTTGAAACTGTTCAATCTGTACATCGAAAAAGCAATGACGGAAAAAAGAAATGTTCATGAGTAATATTTACGATATACAAGAAGTTAGCAGGGTGCAACCAACTTAAACAAATTTCATACTGAGATTATAAGTCGATATGCAAGCGGCTCGCAAATCTTAAAACGGACGAGGAAGTAGATGCGGTACTACTGAACACTTCGACTATACCACTCTGCGCAAAACAAAAGGACGGTGGTGTAGACAAATCGACTGTTGCAAGGCAACCTTGCGCGGTCCCTCCCGCCGGAGGTTCGAGTCCTCCCTCGGGCATGGATGTGTGTGTTGTTGTTAGCATAAGTTAGTTTAAGTAGTGGGTAAGTGTAGGGACCGATGACCAAAGCAGTTTCGTCCGTTACGAATTCACACACACACACACACACACACACACACACACACACACACACACACACGGCAATCTCAGCAATGCAGTAAGAAAATATTTTGGACTGTAAAGTCTTGGGAGGACCACACCAAACCACAGAATGATGTACAAAATTAAATTATGAAAATACTATCGGCGATTTCGCCACGACAAGTGGAACCGTAAAATACTGTACTGAGTGAACTGCAATTAATACTATTTATAAGAGTCCGACTGAAAGGCTCTAAGGTCAATCTTTCCCTTACTGCAAACATTTAATAGTACCTCCAAAATTCACTCGTGGACACTACCAGAGTGTCCATTACTCGTTACAACTGCAGATAACAGAATTTAAAACACTGGAGCTGACTTAGGTTTCATAATAAGATAAGCAATGATTCGGTCCTTCACTTGGTTTTACCTTCGATCCAAAACAGTCATTTACTTTAAAGCAGCTAAGCAGATGACAATGCCGATATTATCGCTCTCCTCCAAAGCAGCGTTCTAAATAGAGACTGCAGTACCGAAGCAAAGCTTACACCACTGCCAAGTCTGATACACGCACCACCAACGTGCATATTTTTAGAATTCTTGTGTTCACCTCATACACCAAATTTGCCGGAATTCTTCGTCGGATCCAAGAGCAGAACCAAAAAATCACTTTTCAGCGATTGAATGACCACACGATGATCGCCATCGGGACAACACCGGCCCTCCACACTAGGATCTTCGAGCCCACGGCGTTCCGTCCCGAACCGACTACCTCTGCGGGGCCCACCGACCAAGAAGCCTTGCCCTCCGACACCGACGTCGCTTCTCAGGCAACAGTCCAGAGATAACTCACCGCAAGCCCCTTTTTCCTCCTCCTGTCCGCCTCGCGGCCCGTGGGAAGCAAATCCGATCACGATATTGACATCGCGGAGAGTACTGAGAAGGCGGGTGGTTTCAAAAAATAAAAAAAAAGTTAATAGCTATCCGTACCGGCTCAACCTCCCCCACTAAAACAGAAACTCGCCGCATGAAGGACTAACTGACGAATGTGGCTAACATGAATCCGCAACATCCGCCCGGACTAAGTAAATTCACCCGACTGACCATTCGTACCACGTCATAT
Source organism: Schistocerca cancellata (assembly GCF_023864275.1). NCBI lineage: Eukaryota > Metazoa > Arthropoda > Insecta > Orthoptera > Acrididae > Schistocerca > Schistocerca cancellata. Next base: position 577,232,313 of record NC_064626.1, read on the forward strand.
GGCCCCTAAAAAAGGGTTGCCAACTTGACGGTATAATCTGCACCACTCCTCTGAGGCAAGCCCGTGTTGCGGACGAACACCCTATCCGCGAGTTCGCGGTTAAATTCGTTCCTAGCCTTATTATAACGCTGCGCCAGTCTCTGATGGGCACGCTGAATATTACGCCGCGCCAGTTTCCAACTCCGTTGAATAATACCAGCATCAATGCGCTTCCCATGGGCCGCGAGGCGGACAGGAGGAGGAAAAAGGGGCTTGCGGTGAGTTAATCGACCACAAATTGGACAGCGGGGAGTTCACCTGGTACCTTAAGGCAAAGGAAGCTGGACATGCCTTTACCGTCTACGCTGAGCTGTGTTAAACGCAAAGCCAGCCAAGCGAATTATCCCACTTGGTGCGAGAGCTTCTGTGAAACACGATTAGGGCGGCTTTTAAATTTCTGTTTAGCCGTTCCGCAAACGAAGACTGGGGATAGTAAGGAGTTGTGGAGTTGTGCCAAATAGCCAGTGAGAAACAAAGCCTCCTGAACTGCTTGGAAACAAAGGCCGGATCGTTATCGCTAACTAGAATCTTCGGTGGTTCAAATATCGAAATAATTCCCGATAAGAGACAGATGGTAGTTGTAGCTGTGACACTACTGGTTGTAATACGCCATGAAAACTGGGAAAATGAGTCGGCTACCACCAGAATATACCGGTTACCCTGGCGAGCACGAGTCAGGGATCCAATATTATCAATGAACCACTTGTCCATAGGATAACTTTCTCTAGTGGACTGAAGGAGCCCCCTGAGAGGACCCGAGTCTGGTTTCGCTTGCTTGCAAATTTCACGCTCGCCAACTATACGCCTGACATATTTATATAAACTGGGCCAAAAGAGCTGCCTCTTAATATTTTATTACTCGCACGTAAGTGGTCACCGACCGGAGTATGGTGAAAGTAGCGGAACTCCGTCTCCACCAATTCACTAGCAAAAATACCCGTATACAGAAGGTACCCGGCTCCGATAGCAGAACAATCCGTTACGTAATGCATATCCGGTTACCTGATAGCCCGCGGTTAACGTATTTTTAATTTTCCTAATACATGTATCACCTACCTGTCTCTGACCTAAGTCCCCAAACAATTCCGGGACCTCCGATAAGATAGTGCCTACTCCAGCCTTCTGATCTGGTCCGGCCTCCTCAGGCTCGCCCTCACTCTCAAATATACAATGCATACAATGGTTATCGGTTCCCCTTGTAAGCTTTACGTTAAAACGGAAGGCAGATATCCTAATAGCCCACCTGGCTATCCGACCAGTCTTAGCTGGTGGGCCAGTTTCGAGCAAAACCTCGCGGTGTTCCAAATAAAATTTAAACTTTTCCAGTGCGAAAAGCACTGTAAAGACCTCCCACTCGTACACAGAGCATTTGGCCTCTGCAGTGGCCAATCTCCTGGAGGCATAAGCTACCGATTTCCGCTCTTCCTCTTGCTCTTGTAGCAGCACCGACGCTACACCACAAGTAGAGGCGTCAGTCTGCACAATAAACGGCAGATCGAAATTTGTGATTGCCAGCATGGGAGGGCTACTCAAGTCCCGCTTAATACCCTCGAACGAGGCCTGGTGACTCATCCCAAATAAACTTTGCCCTCTTTTACGTAGTTCGTCCTAAGGAACAGACAACTGAGAAAAGTTCGGCACGAACTTACCAAAGTAGTTTGCCATCTCCACGAATCGTGCCACTTCCTTGTTATCAACTGGTGGGGAAAACCTTTGCAAATCTTTAGTTCGCTCTTGGTCAATGCGAACACCATCCACAAAGACCAGGTTCCCCAAGAAGGGAATCTGACTACGACCCAAGGCGACCTTGGACGGCTTAACAGTTAGCCCCGCCCCCCTATATCGACGCAATGCTTTTTCCAAATGTTCCAAGTGTTCGTGGAAAGTACGTCTCTAAACAACAACGTCAACCACGTAGTTACAAACGCACTTAAATTTAAGATCTCCAAGCACACTGTCCGACAACCAGGACAAAACCGCTGCTCAGGTCGACAATCCAAATGGCACCCGATTGAATTCAAAAATATTTCAGTCGATGCAGAAGGCGGTTACGTGCTTGGAATCTTCAGAAAGTGGGATTTGGTAATATGTCTGACTGAGGTCGAAAACGGTAAAGTACCTTGCCTCAGAAAACCAGTTGCGGATGTCTCGCAGGGGAACCGACTCCAAATTTTACTTTTCGTTGACCAGGCGGTAATAGACTACAGGTTGAAATTCTGCCTTATTAGGCTTAAGAACCAAGAACATGGGATATGCATACGGAGAGTTCGGAGGTCGTATAATCCTTTCCCTTAGGATGCCCTTTATAAACCCACGCAAACTCTTCATCTTCGGGGGTGACAACTGATAAGGAGGTACGTCATCCTTCAGCCTAATCCTATATTCTATTTGGCTTGTCATTCCTAGCTTCTCGGTCAGCACTTCTGTAAAACGGTCTAAAACCTGCAAGAGGGACTCCCTCTGCTGATTATCAAAATGACTCATATCATAGTTCTCTGTGCTACCGCTCATGGAACAAACCGGAACTGACACCCGACATGAACAAAGGGCAAGGCGCTCCTCAGGCCGAAATTAAAAAAAATAGGACACGTTCTTGGCCATTCAATATTAACCCGGCATTAGCCATAAAATCGGAGCCTAGAAGTAAATTCATGGCCAATTTCATGACCACCAAGAATCGAAATGGTCAAGTAAAATTTCCTATCCCCATAATAGCCACATACTTCCCACTATCTCCAATTTTTGTCCGTTGGCTGAGCGACAAACCCAGGACGACTTACATAGGGGACCTAAGCGACATAATGTGCGAAATTCCGAAAACTGCTAATAGTCCGCTGCTGATATGGCACTACCCGAATCCAGGAGAGCAAAGATGGGTTCGTGATTCAGCTAGGCGCACACGAAAGGCAACTTGGTGCCCGTAACTCCCACTATTCGGCGAAAACGCTTGGCAATCCTAACCCGCGTATTTATACCGTCCTTCCGACACCGTCAACTGCTATTTTCCGTTTTCCGAGCATACGGGCAGTCACATCCAGGCGACAACGAAAACATAATTATGGTTTGGAAATTATCGGTCGCGCCACCTTGCCCTGGACTAAACAACAATTCGGAGCTCACCCGCTGTCAGCATACGACAGATTCTCAATTTCTGATGCTAATACACTAAGTTCGCCCAAGGTGGTAGGTTTCTTGACAAACGTCATCCACAACCTATCTTGGGGTCTAACTCCCCCCAAAATGGCTTCCACCACTTGTGGTTCCGACACCTTTAACTCCAGAGCTAGGACGGATGTTCGCCCACTTACGATGAATTTAGTAAATGGTTCATTATCCTTCTGTACCCGCCAAAAACCCTTACGTTGTAAGTCATTCAATAAACTAGGGGACACCTTACGTCCAATTACCTGCTTACGTAGTTCCCCCAACCTCTTTCCTTCCTGTAAAATCTGTGCATCAACATGGCTGAGGGTCCCATCGCTCAATGGGTACAGTAGTTGGACAACCTGATTACGGGGCAACTACAAAGCATCAATCTGGAATTCGAACTTGGCAAAAAGCCACAATAACGGTTCAATTTCCGGATCGATTCCATTGATTATCTTTTTATTCTCTATAGCAAGATTCCCATGGGATGAGGCAGTTTAGCAAAACTCGAACGCACACATACTGACAATATACTTTCCCCTTGTATTACCGGTTCCTGTACGACATGCACGACCGAACCGTGTTGCCCTGTCTCAGTTGTAGCCTGCTCAACATCTAATTGATTCAACACCTCCCTCAACGTGGGAACCTGATCCCGCAATTTCTGCGCCTCCTGCGCCTGCTTTTTGGTAAGCTGAATCTCACTCAAATCTTTAACGCGCCACACCCAGTGCACCAGTTGCGACTGAAGACGCGCAAGCTGTTTAACAGTCTGTGTGACATTCTCAAAAACTCAACCTGCTGATTCAATAAGGACCACGACGTAAAAGCAAAACTCAAGGCATCTCCTACCTCATCGATGACTTGTGGAGAAATTACCACCGGGTTTTCCAAGGACGCCTTTACCTGCTTCAGTAATTCAGGTACGCCTCCCTCGCCCATCTGACTTTTTGCCATTCGTGCAACCAGGTTCGTCGTTGAGTACACCATCGCAGGCGCTCCTGACTGTGATGCAGCATCAAGGGTAACCGCAGCCATGGTCTCCGAGCTGTTGCAAACGTCGTCGAACTGTTCGTGCAGATGGTTGTTGTCTTGAAAACGCCTCTTTCTGTTGACTCAGGGATCGAGACGTGGCTGCACGATCCGTTACAGCCATGCGAGTAAGATGCCTGTCATCTCGAATGCTAGCGATACGAGGCCGTTGGAATCCAGCACGGCACTCCGTATTCCCCTCCTGAACCCACCGATTCCATATTCTGCTAACAGTCATTGGATGTCGACCAACGCGAGCAGCAATGTCGCCATGCGATAAACCGTAATCGCGATAGGCTGCAATCCGACCTTTATCAAAGTCGGAAACGTGATGGTATGCATTTCTCCTCCATACACGACGCATCACAACAACGTTTCACCAGGCAACGCCGGTCAACTGCTGTTTGTGTATGAAAAATCGGTTGGAAACTTTCCTCATGTCAGCACGTTGTAGGTGTCGCCACCGGTGCCAACCTTGTGTGAATGCTCTGAAAAGCTAGTCATTTGCATATAACAGCATCTTCTTCCTGTCGGCTAAATTCCGCGTATGTAGCACGTCACCTTAGTGGTGTAGCAATTTTAATGGCCAGTAGTGTATAAACGCAGCAGGTACACGTAACAGAAAATTTAGTCATCAATAAAATATTCTCCCTTACAATTTTCAAGACTCAGCGACTGTAGCAATCGCATGACTTTGATACTAAGAACTCGTGGCGTCATGTTCGGAGCGCATTTTCATCTGGAAAGGAAGTTGCTTGATAGTTGTCGATAGAGAACGGAAGAGGTGAAAATCTGAGAGTGCAAGAATAGGAGAATAAGTATAAGCAGAATGACTTCACAAACAACTCCTGTACAGTATTTTTTGTTAGGATAGCAGAATGCGGGTGGGCGTTTCCTGGGATAGCGTCACTTCAAAGCAGTCTTCCAGACCGTTGTTCAGCAGAGATGGACGCAATTCGTATTACACCACACCGTTCCACCAGATGTATAATATTACGTTTACTGGATGCGCTCAGGTCTTTGTACAGGAAGTGGCTGCTGTGTTATGGCTCCGCCATTGGCTTATTTTCCTTACGTTAGCAAAACAGCATAAAAACACCATTTCCCGTCAGCAATAATGATACACAATAGGAATGATCGGTGTTGTTCATTAGCTAATTGATGACGAGCAAGAAGAGATGCACATATGGCCATGAACGGATTTTTTGTTTAATTTTGGCTTAGAGCGTACGGTAACCGTACACACGACTATTGAACCTTCCCCATTGGAGGCAAATGCTGCGCGATGGTGTAATGGTCACAGTTCATCACATTTGCCACTTGTCGAGTTCGTATGGATTAATGCGTTTCAACGATCTCCATCGAAGGCCGAAGTTCTTCCTGAATGTTGCGAGCCACTAAAGTTAAAACGATCCTCCTGAAAAAGCTAAAAACCTTTTCTTGCTGTGCTCTGTCCAACGACATTGTCCCCATACACGGCCCAAACGTTTCTGTCTGCCTCTGCTTCTGCCACTCCGCTGTTGAAGTCAAATAGAAAAATACGTTGGAAACGTTCCGATATCTCCACTTGACCAACCATTTTGTAGCATCCACAGCCTGCACTCACGACCTCCACACAACAATATGTAAATTCAGATAGCGACAGTGAGCTACAAATAAAAAATGACTATCGATATTCCCATGTCAACCAGATTACCAACATGCAAAACAAAAATGCTACTAATTTGTAAATAATAGATTAGAGCTATCAGTCGTCCTTTGGAATTTTTATTGGAAGATCTTGATTTCAGCTAGAAATTAGCTATTCTCCAATGCACCATAATTTTTGGTCAATGCATGTAATGCTTGTTGGTCGGGCTTTGTCCACATTTCATTCAATACTATATGCGTTGACCAAAAATGATAGTGCATTGAGGATGGCTAGTTTTTATCAGAAATCTAGATCTGCCAATAAAAATTCCAAAGGACGACTAGTAGCTGAAATCTATTATTTACAAATTAAAATAACAGTCGCTGCGTGCAACAGCCTCTGAATGGAGGGTAACCTGATAAAAATGCAACTAACTTGTGCACCAGCCTAGTAGCTGCAGCTCTGAGGTTTGGGATAAGCTGTGGTGTTTGCCATAGAGGTAGGAACGCGTCCTCTGCGGCGTGGTTCCCAGCGACGACCCTCACGACACAGTGCGCACGCAGGAATCGTGACTGACATACGGCTGGCGATGCTCGGTGGGGTCCCGACCGGAATCCAGCCGTGGAGCGCGGGCCGTCTGAGGCGACGCCGGCTGCATATCTTGTGGAATGTGGGGCCGGCGTGCGACGCATACTGCGGGGGCGGAGGGCGCCGTCTGCGGTCGCCGGGCCTGCGTCGGCTACAGAGACCGCCGGCTGGGGCGGGCCGGCAGCTGCGGGCCCTGTGTGGCGCTGGTGGCGGCTCTATGATGGCGTGGCTGTTGGAGGCCCAGCATACAGCAGCAGCTGCTTCAGGGGGCTATTCCGTGGACGTTCCGGTACAAATATGAGCAATGAAAGCTAAGGAGAGAAGAGCTAGGAGTGGAAGTTGCAAGATCAAGAAAATACACAAAGACACACACACACACACAAAAAGAAATCGTAACACCAAAAAATAATTAATGTAGAGTAATGAAATTTCGTCAATACGTTTCTTTAGGCAATATATTAAGGCGATTAACATGGAAAGACCACAGGTTGACGTAGGTGCGAGGTAAGCCATTGCATATGAGAAATGCCGGTACATTAACAACGAGAGTAACCGCTAGAATGTTGAATGCAAGCATGCAAACGGGGATGCACTGGGCTGTGCAAATTTCGAATGTCAGTTTCTGGGATAGACTTCCAAGCCTGTTGCACTTTGTCGGTCATGAAGGACCAGTTTAAGCTGTTTGCGGATGACGCTGGATGGTTCAAATAGCTCTGAGCACTACGGGACTTAACACCTGAGGTCATCAGTCCCATAGAACTGTGGACTACTTAAACCTAACTAACCTAAGGATATCACACACATCTATGCCCGAGGCAGGATTCGAACCTGCGACAGTAGCAGTCACGCGGTTCCGGACAGAAGTGCCTAGAACCGCTCGGCCACCGAGGCCGGCGATGACGCTGGAGTTGTCATCCGATGAAGTCCCACATGTGCTCCATTGGAGACAGATCTGATGACCTAGCAGACCAAGGCAGCACGTCGACAGTCTGTACAGCATGTTGGGTTAAAAATGGTTCGAATGGCTCTGAGCACAGTGGGACTTAACTTCTGAGGTCATCAGTCCCCTAGAACTTAGAACTACTTAAACCTAACTAACCTACCGACATCAAACACATCCATGCCCGAGGCAGGATTCGAACCTGCCATCTTAGCGGTCACACGATTCCAGATCGTAGCGCCTAGAACCGCTCAGCCACCCCGGCCGGCGTGTTGGACTACAACAGTGGTATGTGGGCGAGTGTTATCCTGTTGGAAAGCACACCCTGGAATGCTGTTCATGAATGGCAGCCACGCGGTGTGGCCGTGCGGTCTGGGGCGTCCTGTCACGGTTGTCGCGGCTCGCCCCCCCCCCCCCCCTACGGATGTTCGTGTCCTCCCTCGGGCGTGGTTCTGTGCGGTGTTATTAGTTAGTTCCCATGACCTCAGCAGTTTGATCCCATAGTCCTTACCACAAATTTCCAAACTTTTCCATGAATGGCAGCACAACACGTCGAATCACTACACTGACGTAGAAATTTACAGTCAGGCATGGGGTATTTACGACAGTGGTCCTGCTGTCATACGGAATAGCATCCCAGACCACAACTCAAGGTGTAGGTACAGTGTGTCTAGCATGCAGACAGGTGGGTTGCATGTCCTCAACTGGTCTCTTCCTAACCTAGACAGGGCCATCACAGGCACTGAGGCAGAACAAGGTTTGGTCAGAAAACACAACAGACCTCCTACCTGGCCTTCAATGACCTGTCGCTGGACGCAACTGAAGTTGCAAGTGGCGGTGGCTTGGAGTATTACGAAGCACGCTACAGGGCGTCTGGTTCACAGCTGCCCTTGAAGTAACCGATTTGTAACTGTCCGTTGTGTCACCGTGGTGCAAACTACTGCTCAAATTGCTGCTGAAGATGCAGTGCGATGCATCAGAGTCATACGCTGAACACGCTGGTCTTCCCTCTGATTAGTGCCCCGTGGCCGTCCACAGCGCAGTCTTCTTGCGACCGTACATTCTCATGGCCACCGCTCCCAGCAATATGTACAGCGGCTACATTCCTGCCGAGTATTTCTGCAATATCGCAGGCGAAATATCCAGCTTCTCGTAGTCCCATTAACGACATCTTTCAAACTCAGTGAGGTGCTGATAATGGCGCCTTTTTCGCCTTCAAGGCACTCTCTACTAACATCAACTCACTACGTCCAACTCGAAGGTAACCAAGCAAACCTGAACTGCATCCTAATAGTGGCGCTACTGGTGTGAAATGTGAAAAGAATTCAGTAGTAGAAGCACGCCTACCAACTGTCGTTTATATCGCAAAACTCCTTGTTGATATTGCAATTTATTTCCCGTTAGTGTTTTAACAAGACTATATAGCCCAACAGATTACAGAATAGTAATTAATAATGTTAATAACAAATCAACATTATATAATAAAATCAGTTAAATCAAGAAGCCGTAAAATCACAGAGCAGAATTAATATTACATGAACTTTAGGAAATATTGAGGAAATACAGAATGAAATTAATGTTAGTCACAAAAACCCCAAAACCGGCCTCAGTGAAACCGAAGTCGAGAAGGTAACAGGTTCCTTAGTCCATCCAATAGTCTGAGCTTTACAGCGACCACGTACCCTCACAGAATACATTCCAACTGGCACTTTGCCTCCCACCTCTTACTTTGCACAGACCAAAGCCCACGGCACTCGGCAGGCACGGCCTTGGAGTTTTTCGCTACGGTCTGTACTCCAAAACAGAGTGAACGTTAACTTGCTTGGTGAGCCCTGTGATGTTTTATGATGTATTCTGCAGTGTCCTTCAGATACAGTATAATATTTCGTGCCAAGAAAAGGCAGCGCATAAGTCTTCCTGTGAGTGAGGGAGTGTTGGACGCAGACACACGGTGACATAAAGAGATTTCGGTTGATCATGAAGGTACGCTAGGATGGCCGAGGCGTTTAAGGCAACCGTTCGCGTGGAGCGGGAAATCTGGATCCGAGTCCCGGCTGGCACAAATTTGTGCAACTGGAGTGTGATCTTGTTCGTAACTTCAAATATGTTTCTTGTAACTCCGTAGAAGCCTGCAGGTGGAAGATTCGGCCTCGCAACCGCACCACTTGGTACCAGGTGCAGAAGTATGAAACGGGAATTAGGTTGGAATAATTACACGTCTGTTGTCTGAAACTAATAAACAATATTTTATTCAAAATAATCTCCATTGCCATTTCTACATTTCTTCCACCTCTCCGGTAGGATACATGAATGCCACCCCAAAGAAAGGCAGTTCTTCTTTTGAAGCGAACCACTCAGCGAACCTTTTCCGTACATTTTAATAGGAATTGAAGCACTGTTCAGCGAAGAAGCGTCCCAGTGATACAGACAGATGATAATCGGGCGAACTCAAGTCCGGAGAATAAGGCGTATGCCGTTGCATTTCCCACCTGTTCGCCTCGATCGTTTACTTGATCCGTTTTGCTATATCTGATGGGGCGTTATCATGGAGCAATATTACTCTGTGTTGCCTTTTTCCATGTTCCGGGAATTTCTCAAATAATGAAAACCGACCATTTCTGTTCGTAGCGATCAGTATTAATGGTTTCATCACGTTTTAGCAGCTCATAATAGATGACACCCTTCTGATCGCACCAAACACAGAATATTGTCTTCTTTCCAAAGTGATTTGGTCTTGCAGTGAATGTCGGTGGTTTACTTGGTTTCACCCAAGATTTACGACGATTTGCTTACGTTATTTCATTCAGTTCATGCGGAACTCATTTTCTCACTTTCAGCACCTTTCTCATAGCTTTCAACAGAAGAGAACCGGGTTTCTGCAACATATTCAATTGTTCCGTGTGTTTCTGTAGAGTTTATCAACTTCATCCAATAAGGCCTGCAATTCACTGTCTTAGCATTTTCGGTGGTTTCCCGCGCTCGTCGTTTCTCACGTCAAAATTGCCCCTTTTGAATTTTTTTAACCACTCGAAACCCTGTGTTTTCCCGAGAGCATGTTCTCCGAAAGCTTCGACAAGCATTCGAGAAGTTTTTGCAGCAGTTTTCTTCAAATGTTAATAGAAAATCAATGCTGACCTCAAAACGTAGTTCGTAGGAACAAAACTCGACATGTTTATGAGTTTGAAACAGATACCGATGTATGCAACTTGGGTCGGTATGCAACTTGGGTTACTGTGTGTTGACATTCGTTGTTAGCCATTAAAGGAAGCAGATGGTGCTGCAGACGCGGTCTAACGGGCCCTACCATCTACAGGGAAATTGCGGTTTCCTACTTCTACACCTGGTATGTAACTGCGACTACCTCTATCGGTATGAGCCAGAGCGGCTCAAGTAACTAGGTAGAAAATTGTAGGATGAAACTCATTCTGGAGAGGAGAGTAACTTGTAATCTACAGGAACATCAATATTGCAAAAGCCTCCTAAAGGTGTGTGGAAGAGGGGTTTCTACTATCTATTCCATCCTTCCCTGTTCCATACACGAACGATTCGTGTGAAGAATTATCGGTAAAACTCCTTTAAAACTGTAATTTCTCTGATTTTTACGAAATCTATTCGAAGCTGTGAATACGAAAAACTATCGGATGTATAATGGAATGACGACAGAGTGAAATTTGTGCCATACCAAGACCCGAAAACGCATTACCTGTTTTACACGAGACGTCTCCTTAAACATTCTGGCTATCCGTGCTCGACTCACGGCCTGACCAACACTTACATATGTCCTCATTTCTGCGTCGAAACCTGTACTTACACAACATGTTACACAATTTCCGTACAGGGGAGGACATTTAAATTGAAAGAAGTAGCCCGGTATCGATAAGTTCGATATTGCATTCTCTGTGATGTTAAGAAGAACGGTACAGTGTTCTTTCGGAAGTGCATGCGAATCCATTTCATGTATTTTATAACGGCTGTAGTCTTTGCAGTGCCTGTTCCTTCGGAAATGCTTGCAACAGCGAATATATGAAGTTTAGGTCCGGTCGTAGTCGCGCACGGGGCAGTTATCGCGACCTCTCATGTGAAACGGGAAATCCGGATTCGGGTCCAGATCCGGCACAAATCTTCACTGTAGGCCCTCCCTTACACAGCTGATACAAACTGTGGATACATTTCATGTGCACTTAAAAGCCAAAGAAACTGGCACACTGCCTAATGTCGTATAGGGGCCTTGCAAGCATGCAGAAATGCCGCAACACGACGTGGCATGGACTCGACTAATGTCTGAAGTAGTGCTAGAGGGAACTGACACTATGAATCCTGCAGGGCTGCCCATAAATCTGTAAGAGTACCCGGGAGTGGAGATCTCTTCTGAACAGCACGTTACAAGACATGCCAGGTATGCTCAATAATGTTCATGTCTGGGGAGTTTGGTGACCAGCGGAAGTGTTCGAACTGAGAAGAGTGTTTTGGAGGTGTAGGGTGTCGCATTGTCTTCCTGGAATTGTTCAAGTCCATTGGACTGCACATTGGACACGTATGGATGCAGGTGATCAAACAGGCTGCTTACGGACGTGTCACCTGTCAAAAAAAGGCTCTGAGCACTATGGGACTCAACTGCTGAGGTCATTAGTCCCCTAGAACTTAGAACTAGTTAAACCTAACTAACCTAAGGACATCACAAACATCCATGCCCGAGGCAGGATTCGAACCTGCGACCGTAGCGGTCTTGCGGTTCCAGACTGCAGCGCCTTTAACCGCACGGCCACTTCGGCCGGCTCACCTGTCAAACTCGTATCTAGACGTATCAGGGGTCCTATTTTACTCCAACTGCACACACCCCACACCATTACGGAGCCAGCATCAGCTTGAACAGCCCCCTGCTGACATGCAGGGTCCGTGGATTCATGAGGTTATCTCCATATCCGTACACGTCCATCCGCTCGATACAATTTGAAATGGGACTCGTCCGACCAGGCTACAAGCTTCCAGTCATCAACAGTCCAACGTCGGTGTTCACGGGCCCAGGCGAGGTATAAAGCTTTGTGTCGTTGAATAGTTCGCAGGCTACAAGTTGTTGATGGCCCAACATTGAAATCTGCAGCAATTTGCGGAAGGATTGCACTTCTGTCACGTTGAACCATTCTCTTAGTCGTCATTAGTCCGGTTCTTGCAGGATTTTTCTCCGGCCGCAGTAATGTCGGAGAGTTGATGTTTTATCGGATTCCTGATATTCACGGTACACTCGTGATGGGTCGTACGGGAAAATCCCCACTTCATCGCTACATCGGAGATGCTGTTGTAACACTTATATCGATTAGAAGCACGTTTGTATTAAGTAACTGTGTATCTGCAATTATGGTTGAAATGGCTCTAAGCACTATGGGACTTAACATCTGAGGTCATCAGTCCCCTAGACTTAGAACTACTTAAACCTAACTAACCTGAGGACATCACACACATCCATGAACGAGGCAGGATTCGAACCTGCAATTATGGAGTTTGTATTCTTTGTTATTTAAAGTCCTTGATTTCTGACAGAAAAATTAGAATTTTCTAGTGTACATATGAAAAAAGCAAAATAATTTGTTAAAACGATAAATTATTATAATATGTTTATGTGCATAAGAAGAAAATGTTTATCGAAATCTGGTTCATGCTTAGGGCACTTGTATTTGTAATATACACTACTGGAAATTGAAATAAGAACACCGTGAATTCATTGTCCCAGGAAGGGGAAACTTTATTGACACATTCCTGGGGTCAGATACATCACATGATCACACTGACAGAACCACAGGCACATAGACACAGGCAACAGAGCATGCACAATGTCGGCACTAGTACAGTGTATATCCACCTTTCGCAGCAATGCAGGCTGCTATTCTCCCATGGAGACGATCGTAGAGATGCTGGATGTAGTCCTGTGGAACGGCTTGCCATGCCATTTCCACCTGGCGCCTCAGTCGGACCAGCGTTCGTGCTGGACGTGCAGACCGCGTGAGACGACGCTTCATCCAGTCCCAAACATGCTCAATGGGGGACAGATCCGGAGATCTTGCTGGCCAGGGTAGTTGACTTACGCCTTCTAGAGCACGTTGGGTGGCACGGGATACATGCGGACGTGCAATGTCCTGTTGGAACAGCAAGTTCCCTTGCCGGTCTAGGAATGGTAGAACGATGGGTTCGATGACGGTTTGGATGTACCGTGCACTATTCATTGTCCCCTCGACGATCACCAGTGGTGTACGGCCAGTGTAGGAGATCGCTCCCCACACCATGATGCCGGGTGTTGGCCCTGTGTGCCTCGGTCGTATGCAGTCCTGATTGTGGCGCTCACCTGCACGGCGCCAAACACGCATACGACCGTCATTGGCACCAAGGCAGAAGCGACTCTCATCGCTGAAGACGACACGTCTCCATTCGTCCCTCCATTCACGCCTGTCGCGACACCACTGGAGTCGGGCTGCACGATGTTGGGGCGTGAGCGGAAGGCGGCCTAACGGTGTGCGGGACCGTAGCCCAGCTTCATGGAGACGGTTGCGAATGGTCCTCGCCGATACCCCAGGAGCAACAGTGTCCCTAATTTGCTGGGAAGTGGCGGTGCGGTCCCCTACGGCACTGCGTAGGATCCTACGGTCTTGGCGTGCATCCGTGCGTCGCTGCGGTCCGTCCCAGGTCGACGGGCACGTGCACCTTCCGCCGACCACTGGCGACAACATCGATGTACTGTGGAGACCTGACGCCCCACGTGTTGAGCAATTCGGCGGTACGTCCACCCGGCCTCCCGCATGTCCACTATACGCCCTCGCTCAAAGTCCGTCAACTGCACATACGGTTCACGTCCACGCTGTCGCGGCATGCTACCAGTGTTAAAGACTGCGATGGAGCTCCGTATGCCACGGCAAACTGGCTGACACTGACGGCGGCGGTGCACAAATTCTGCGCAGCTAGCGCCATTCGACGGCCAACACCGCGGTTCCTGGTGTGTCCGCTGTGCCGTGCGTGTGATCATTGCTTGTACAGCCCTCTCGCAGTGTCCGGAGCAAGTATGGTGGGTCTGACACACCGGTGTCAATGTGTTCTTTTTTCCATTTCCAGGAGTGTATAAAAGATATAGGGAAGTCCCTCCGCAACGGAAGTGTCATGGTGCAATGTAAAATGTGGTTTTGGCGGTCGATCTGAGCGGCTCCTTGGTGTGAACAGCACGCAGTATGTCGCTAGCCGTAGCACAGTACACTTCGACAGAGCTAAGAGAAACAACTGGAAGCATTGATTTTTATCATGAATGGTTCCATTTTTTAAGTTAATTAATCCCTGTGTTGTGTTTAATTGTCTTGCAAACTAAATTATGAAATACTCCAAGTAAAGTGAATGATTATCTTTTTGAATTAGTCTTTTTTACTGTAGTAATCAGAGAGGCAGTTGACTAGAGAAACTATACTAGTTTATGTGTCCCCATCATATTCTCCACTTATTAGAAAAAAAATTGAACTATTACTGTTGCTAAGGAAAACTGATGTATGTAGAGGAGCTTAAACAGTGTGTTTATGATATTATCCATCTTAATTGTTTTTTCTTTTTTTCTGTGTGTCAGTTAAGATAAAATCCATTCATGTCCAAATTTAGTTCTCCACTTCATGGAGTAACATTTCATTATTTAATTAAGTAATGCTCTTGAGTGTGACTGTCATTAGTATGAGCTTGGTGCAAAATTACTTCTTATACTTTACTGATGCGTGCGTTATTGGTAACTACTGCTACACACTGTTCACAGTGCACTGTGTCAGTTTGTATCCTGTTTTTGGTATTCAAAGGGAAGTCTCAACCAATGTAAATTCAATAACCAATATATAATTTTCTTAAACGTATATTCTCAAATTAACGTGCCTAATTGGGGTGGCGACCGTTTATTTTTTCATTCACTTATGATTTTATCACTTTTGTTAACTCCCAAGGTTAAAGTCCGTTTGGTGTTTTTCTGTTAATTTCACAAAATTCAAACTTATAGTCCGATACTGTTTTCCATTAGACACACACGCGGTCAATCTTAAAAATCCTCCCAGAGGGTAACATTAGCTTGTTTAACGGCAAGTTCGTGTTATATGTGGCTTTTCCGGTGGCAGGAATAAAGGTTCGGTTGTTAGGGAAGAGTGACATATACGCCAGTGTTATACTGTGTCCCATCCCTCGTGCACTGACTATAACACCACGTCGAAACTCTTAATTCTTGATAACCTGCCATTGTAGCAGCAGTAACCGATCTAACAACAGCACCAGACGCATGTTGTCTTACATAGGCGCTGCCGACCGCAGCGCCATATTCTGTCTGTTTAAATATCTCTGCATGCGTATACCAGTCTCTTTGACGCTTCACTGTGATTACATAACGGCCGAAGTCATCACAGCGGCTGTTCCTTCGGATATGCATGGATGTCCGGACGAACACTACATCGTTCTTCTTAACAAGATAGGCAATGCAGTAACGAATTTCTCTGACTTTCTTATTATGATCATTTCCCGAGACATAAGCTGGAAGAGGTAATACCTCACCTAATTATTTATCAAAATACCCTTTTGAGATTTCAACAGTAACTCCTTCCGTTCAGCACAACGTCTTCTCTCTAGTATACTCTCTCATTGAGCAGCTCAGTAACTCTCTCGCGGCGATCAAACATTTCTGTGAGGAAACGGGCTTGTTTTTTGGATTTTCTGTACCTCTTTTATTACTCCTCCTTGGAAAGGGCCCACAACTGATGAATTACTCAATACTTGGTCTAACAGATGTTTGTAAGCCACTTCCTTCGTGGCTGTCTTAATTATGCTCCAGGTTCTCCCAATGAACGTCAGCCTAGCGTCTTATTTTTCTGATCTTTGTTTTATGTCGTCCTTCCACATTTGGTCGCTCTGGGTATTAGTTACCAGAGTTACGGCCCGCATCTCGTGGTCGTGCGGTAGCGTTCTCGCTTCCCACGCCCTGGTTCCCGGGTTCGATTCCCGGCGGGGTCAGGGATTTTCTCTGCCTCGTGATGGATGGGTGTTGTGTGCTGTCCTTAGGTTAGTTAGGTTTAAGTAGTTCTAGGTTCTAGGGGACTTATGACCACAGCAGTTGAGTCCCATTGTGCTCAGAGCCATTTGAACCATTTGCACCAGAGTTACGGTAGCCACTGATTTGTCGCCAACAGCGTAATTTGCGAGCAATGAATCTTTTCCTCTACTTACATGCAATTCGCTACATCTACAGACGTTTAGGGTCAACTGCTCGTCCCTACAACATTCGTCAATTCTTTGCAGGTCTTCTTGCATTGTGGTACGTCCTTCTAGCGTGGTAACCTTCCTATAAACAACAGAAAATAGTCTCATGGAACCTCCAACATCATCCAATACATCAATAATAAACAGGGCGAACCAAAACTCCTCGGACATACCGGGTGATCAAAAAGTCAGTATAAATTTGAAAACTGAATAAATCACGGAATAATGTAGATAGAGAAGTACAAATTGACACACATGTTTGGAATGACATGGAGTTTTATTATAACAAAAAAAAAACAAAAGTTCAAAAAATGTCCGACAGATTGCGCTTCATCTGATCAGAATAGCAATAATTAGCATAACAAAGTAAGACAAAGCAAAGATGATATTCTTTACAGGAAATGCTCAATATGTCCAACATCATTCCTCAACAATAGCTGTAGTCGAGGAATAATATGGTGAACAGCACTGTAAAGCATGTCCGGAGTTATGGTGAGGTATTGGCGTCGGACATTGTCTTTCAGCATCCCTAGAGATGTCGGTCGATCACGATACACTTGCGACTTCAGGTAACCCCAAAGCCAATAATCGCACGGACTGAGGTCTGGGGACCTGGGAGGCCAAGCATGACGAAACTGGCGGCTGAGCACACGATCATCACCAAATGACGCGCGCAAGAGATCTTTCACGCGTCTAGCAATGTAGGGTGGAGCGCCATTCTGCATAAACATCGTACGTTCCAGCAGGTGTTTATCAGCCAGGATGGGGATGATGAGATTCTGTAACATATCGGCGTACCTCTCACCCGTCATGGCAGCAGTTACAAAACAAGAATCACGCATTTCCTCGAAGAAGAAAGGCCCGATAACGGTAGATGTGGTAAATCCAACCCATACCGTGACTTTCTCGTCGTGCAGTGGAGTTTCCACGACAGTGCAAATGGTTCAAATGGCTCTGAGTACTATGGGACTTAACTGCTAAGGTCATCAGTCCCCTAGAACTTAGAACTACTTAAACCTAATTATCCTAAGGACATCACATACATCCATGCCCGAGGCAGGATTCGAACCTGCGACCGTAGCGGTCGCGCGGTTCCAGACTGTAGCGCCTAGAACCGCTCGGCCACAACGGCCGGCCTCCACGACAGTTCTAGGGTTTTCGGTAGCCTAAATTCTGCAGTTGTGGGCGTTGACAGACCATCAGCGCGTGAAATGAGCTTCGTCGGCCAACAACACGTTACTCGACCAATCGTCTTCTTCTGCCATCTTTTGAAACGCCCACACCGCAAATGCCCTCCGCTTCACTAAATCGCCAGGTAACAGTTCACGATGCCGAAGGATTTTGTACGGATAGCATCGAAGGGCACCCCTCAGTGCCAACCAAACAGTAGTGTATGGAATGCCGGTGCGACGTGAGACTGCATGAGCGTTGACTTCCCTGTGCATAGACGAACCCGCTACAATTTCTCCCTGAACCGTCTCAGCAGCATTACGCCTTATGCTCGGTCGGCCACTACGGGGTCTATCGTCTAAAAAACCTGTGGCTTCTAACTTCGAAATCATTCTCGCCACAGCTGTACTTGTCAACGGACCTTTACCCGTTCGAATCCCCTTCCTATGGCGATAGGATCGTAACGCTGCACTGGCACATTCCCCATTCTGATAATACAGTTTCACTAAAAGCGCCATTTCAGGTAACGTCAACATGCTGCGACTGCTGGCGCATCTGATTATCTCTCTCATTACAGGTCCTTTTATACACGATTGTCATGCGCAGCCACTGACGTTTTACTGTCCAGCGCCATCTGTCGAACATTCAGACATTTTGTGAACTCTGTTTTATTTTTTTGGTTCTAATAAAACCCCATGTCATTCCAAGCATGTGTGTCAATTTATACCTCTCTATCTACATTATTCAGTGGTTTATTAAGTTTTCAAATTTATACTGACTTTTTGATCACCCAGTGCTTTCAGATGTGCTAGTATGGATCAAAATTAAAATAAAAAGTCCAATAAATGGGACTATAAAAGTCACACCTAAAGAGCTATGTGCACTTATTCATCTTGGGTACTCTGAAACACATCTATTCTGCTTGAATCTATTCGACTTCTGCGTTTTTGGAGGAGATACTAAGCACCAATAAAAGAAAAAATGTCCAGTAAACATTGTCTCTAAAATGCATGTCTTAATACGTATCACCACCTTTTTCTGTAGGAGATGAGCAAGTGCTCATATTTCGTACGGTATACACTTCAGAGCCCATTTTTTCTGGACGTTTTGTTCTTGTTTTGATTCATAATACAACCTCTCAAAATATGCACATAAGAGAGTTTGCAGTAGATGAGATTCGTTTCACAGTATCGCAGGTGAAGAAGTGCTCACAGCTCTTAAAGTATGCGTTTTAAGTGTGCATGTTTTGTGAAACTTTTGCTTCCAGTATCGCATACTTTCAACTGAATACCTTTCACGCCTTTAGTTATGGTAAATACTGTATAAATCGACGAAGCAATTACATAAGTGAAAAAAGGTTCAAGAGTGGGATTAAAATTCAGGGTAAAAAGATACCAATTACAAAATTTGTATATCACATAGCTACCGTCAACAAAAGTGAAGAAGAACTGGAGGAACTGCTTACTGGAATGAACAGAGGTATGAGCACCCATTATGGACTGAGAATAAACAGAAAAAAAGACAAAAGGTAAGAAGCAGCTGAAAAGTGATTAGCGATTAACTTAATACCGAAGCTTGTGACAACGAAGCAGACGAACTTAAGGAACTCTATATCTTCGAAGGAAATTATGCACGCTATGAACGAAGAAAGGGGAACATAAAATGCAGAATATCAGAGGCAAAAAAGGTATATTTGTTCAAAAGAGGTCTCCTGGTATCACACATAGGCCTTTAACTGAGAAAGAAATTTCAAAGAATATACGTTTGGAGCACATTATTTAAAACCAAAGTGGAAGAAAATCGAAGCGTTTGAGATGTTCTTCTGCAGAAGAGAGCTAAAATCATGAAATAAAGAAAAAGGAGATTGTCTGATAATCGGTGTAGAAAGCAACTCTTGAATAACAAAGACAAGTAGAAGTGACTGGAAGATAGCAGACGTCTTAAGACGTCATGAAATAATTTGCATGGTACTACAAGGAGCTGTAGAGGGCACAAACAGTAGGGGATGTCATAGACAGAAATATAACCATTAAAAAATTGAGGACGTAGGTTACAGTTGCTACTCTGATTTGAAGAGGTTGACACAAGAAAGAATCAGTGACAACCCGCATCAGACCAGTCAGAAGATTGATGACTAAAAAAAAGTAATTATAATTTAAAAACGGAGTTCAGTTTCGACGTTACACACTCACCCATCATACCTTAGAACCATTAAGCAACAATGTGGCAGTTGCTGCTGATCGGCTTTATAATGCCTCCAAGACATCAAGCTCTTAAGTACAACTAATGAGATTTTACTGATCGGTGATATAGCTAGTATCTGTTCTGTCTATGTTACACGCTAACAATATTCAAACGAATGTAGTACTTAATTTAAGAAGTAAGCATACGAGAGACTTGCATTCAACTAAATTTGATCTTACTACCATGGTTGTTTGCTATGTATGAAATGACGTGAAGGGAAAGACCGGATTACCTGTTTTAATGAATAAAATGAGTTCTATATGAAACACTGATGGAAGTACAACAGAAACTATGAAAAAAAAGAGAAACATTGACGACTATTCTATAAATGAATAGTCTCACAATTTAAAAAAAAATAATTTTCAAAACATTTTCTAGAATTTACGTGGTAAAGTACAACTATACGTTAAAAACTGCTATTGCTTGTTGTTGGTTGTTCATAAAAAACACTAAACATCACTAAATTCACATTACTTATTGTTTTCAGTAGTGTTGACAGCCAAACATGACATACTTTCATTTTAATGTAAATAATTCCGTTGGCCGCATTCAGATATTATTGTATGTTGCAGTTGTCTCCACGTATATCATACATTTTGTACATGCTGTAGCATACACGTAATGTTTTCGGCATCTGTGAACAACAAGCCATCACCGTAAAAGAACTTAACCGTTTAGGCAACTAAGGTAGGTGAGTCTTTCGTACGAGAACTGTTAACAATTTGCAATGAGAAAATGTCACTCATTTCCTGTTGCAAGTAGGACCGAATCATTTCTGCTAATATTGTCATAGTGGAACAGGTATTCAATTAAGTTCGTAAGAGGAGGGAATTTAAAAAGGTAAATTTCACTTGCCGTCCCACGCTGAGGCAAAACCAGAGGTTGTTGAGAGTTTCAGAGGGAGCATTTCGCAACGGTTAACTGTAACCGGGGGAAGGAATACATTAGAAGATGAATGGGTAACTTTAAGAGATGAAATAGTGAAGGCAGCTGAGAATCAAATAG
Organism: Schistocerca cancellata; assembly: GCF_023864275.1. Lineage (NCBI taxonomy): Eukaryota > Metazoa > Arthropoda > Insecta > Orthoptera > Acrididae > Schistocerca > Schistocerca cancellata. The sequence goes on from NC_064626.1 coordinate 577,253,360, forward strand.
GTAAAAGGACAAGGCTCGGTAGAAATTCTTGGATAACAAAGGAGATACTGAATTTAACAGATGATAGTCGGAAACATAAAAATGCTGCAAATGAAACACGCAAAAGGGAATGAAAAAATGAGATTGACAGGAAAAGCAAAATGGCTAAGCAGTAAAGACTAAAGGATAAATGTCACGATTTAGAAGCATATTTCATTAGGGGAAGAACAGATACCGCCTACAAGAAAATTAAAGAGATCTTTGGAGACAAGAGAAGCAGCTCACATGGGGCACCAATATTAAGGAAAATGGGAAAGGTATGTACATAGCGAGTTTACACAAGGGAGATGAACTTGAAGGCAATATCATAGAAATGGTAGAGATTGTAGATGAAATGAGAAATATGAAACTGCGAGAAGAATTTAACAGAGCACTGTAAGACCTAACTCGAAGCAGGGCCGCTGGAGGAGAACTACTGATGCCCTTGGGACAGTCAGTTAAGATCTCTGGTATGCAAGATGTATGAGTCAGGCGAAATACCCTCAAACCTCAGAAAGAACGTAATAATTCAAATTCCAAGGAATGTACTTGCTGACAAGCGTCAAAATTACCGAACTATCAGCTTAATAAGTAATGCTTGTAAAATACTAACACGAACTTTTTACGGAAGAATGGAAAAACTGGTAGAATCTGACCTCGGCTATCAGTTTAATAAGTAATCTTTGGAAAATATTAGCACGAGTTACGCGCAGAAGAAATGGAAGATCAGTTCCGATTCCAGAGAAATGTAGGAACACGGGAGGCAATTCTGATCATATGACTAATCTTGGAACATAGATTAAGGAAATGCAAATCTACGTTTATAGCGTTTGTAGATTTAGAGAGAGGTTTTCACAATATTGTGTGGAATAGCCCATTCTAACTATTGCTGGCGTAAAATACAGGCAGAAAAGAGCTATTTACAAGATGTAAATTACCGGAGTCGAGGGGCGCGAAAGGAAAGCAGTGGTTGAGAAGCGAGTGAGACAGGATTTTAGCCTATCACTGATGTTACGCAATCTGTACGTTAAACGAGCAGTAAAGGAAACCAAAGAAAAATTTGGAGAAGTAATTAAAATTCAGAGAGAAGTAATAAAAACCTTGAGCTTTGCCAAAGACTGCCGGCCGTTGTGGCCGTGCGGTTCTAGGCGCTTCAGTCTGGAACCGCGTGACCGCTACGGTCGCAGGTTCGAATCCTGTCACGGGCTTGGATGTGTGTTATGTCCTTAGGTTAGTTAGGTTTAAGTAGTTCTAAGTTCTAGGGGACTGATGACCACAGATGTTTAGTCCCATAGTGCTCAGAGCCATTTTTTTTTTTTGCCAAAGACTCTATAATTCCGTCAGAGATAGCAAAAGAGATTCAAGAGCAGCTGAATGGAATGGACATTGCCTTGAAAGGAGGCTGTAGAACGGACATAAAAAAAAGCAAGACAAGTATATTGGATTTAGTGGAAGTAAATTAGGTGATGCTGAGGAATTAGATTAGGAAACGAGACACTTTAAGAAGTAGTCAGGTTTTGCTATTTGGGCAGCAAAATATCTTGTTATTGTCGAAGTAAAGAGGATATGAAATGTGGATTGGCAATGGCAAGAAAAGCTTTTCTGAAGAACAGAAATTTGTTAACATCGAATATAGAATTCAATGTTAGGAAGTTTTTTCTGAAGATATTTGCCTGGAGTGCAACCGTGTATGGAAGTGATACACGGACGATAACAGTTTAGACGAGAAGAGAACAGAAGGTTTAGAAATGTGCTATAGAAGAGGGCTGAAGAGTAGATGGGTGGATCACATAACTAGTGAGGAGGTACTGAACAGAACTGGGGAACATAAGAAATGTGTGGCACAACCTGACTAGAAAAAGCCAACTGATACGGAATTTTACTCCTGATGCGCGTTTCAGCTAATACAGAGCATCTTCATCAGTCGGTTTTTGGATGCGACTGTTAACGCATCGGCAAAAATAGACTATCCTCGTCATATATACTGAAGTAATCGAGGCAAATGTAAGATGTGAGCACACACTAAACTCGATTTATTTTACTACATCTACATCTACATTTATACTCCGCAAGCCACCTAAAGGTGTGTGGCGGAGGGCACTTTACGTGCCACTGTCATTATCTCCCTTTCCTGTTCCAGTCGCGTATGGTTCGCGGGAAGAACGACTGTCTGAAAGCCTCTGTGCGCGCTCTAATCTCTCTAATTTTACATTCGTGATCTCCTCGGGAGGTATAAGTAGGGGGAAGCAATATATTCGATACCTCATCCAGAAACGCACCCTCTCGAAACCTGGCGAGCAAGCTACACCGCGATGCAGAGCGCCTCTCTTGCAGAGTCTGCCACTTGAGTTTGTTAAACATCTCCGTAACGCTATCACGGTTACCAAATAACCCTGTGACGAAACGCTCCGCTCTTCTTTGGATCTTCTCTATCTCCTCCGTCAACCCGATCTGGTACGGATCCCACACTGATGAGCAATACTCAAGTATAGGTCGAACGAGTGTTTTGAAAGCCACCTCCTTTGTTGATGGACTACATTTTCTAAGGACTCTCCCAATGAATCTCAACCTGGTACCCGCCTTACCAACAATTAATTTTATATGATCATTCCACTTCAAATCGTTCCGCACGCATACTCCCAGATATTTTACAGAAGTAACTGCTACCAGTGTTTGTTCCGCTATCATATAATCATACAATAAAGGATCCTTCTTTCTATGTATTCGCAATACATTACATTTGTCTATGTTAACGGTCAGTTGCCACTCCCTGCACCAAGTACCTATCCGCTGCAGATCTTCCTGCATTTCGCTACAATTTTCTAATGCTGCAACTTCTCTGTATACTACAGCATCGTCCGCGAAAATCCGCATGGAACTTCCGACACTATCTACTAGGTCATTTATATATATTGTGAAAAGCAATGGTCCCATAACACTCCCCTGTGGCACGCCAGAGGTTACTTTAATGTCTGTAGACGTCTCTCCGTTGATAACAACATGCTGTGTTCTGTTTGCCAAAAACTCTTCAATCCAGCCACACAGCTGGTCTGATATTCCGTAGGCTCTTACTTTGTTTATCAGGCGACAGTGCGGAACTGTATCGAACGCCTTCCGAAAGTCAAGAAAAATAGCATCTACCTGGGAGCCTGTATCTAATATTTTCTGCGTCTCATGAACAAATAAAGCGAGTTGGGTTTCACACGATCGCTGTTTCCGGAATCCACGTTGATTCCTACATAGTAGATTCTGAGTTTCCAAAAACGACATGATACTCGAGCAAAACACATGTTCTAAAATTCTACAACAGATCGACGTCAGAGATATAGGTCTATAGTTTTGCGCGTCTGCTCGACAACCCTTCTTGAAGACTGCGACTACCTGTGCTCTTTTCCAATCATTTGGAACCTTCTGTTCCTCTAGAGACTTGCGGTACACGGCTGTTAGAAGGGGGGCAAGTTCTTTCACGTATTCTGTGTAGAATCGAATTGGTATCCCGTCAGGTCCAGTGGACTTTCCTCTGTTGAGTGATTCCAGTTGCTTTTCTATTCCTTGGACACTTATTTCGATGTCAGCCATTTTTTCGTTGGTGCGAGGATTTAGAGAAGGAACTGCAGTGCGGTCTTCCTCTGTGAAACAGCTTTGGAAAAAGGTGTTTAGTATTTCAGCTTTACGCTTGTCATCCTCTGTTTCAATGCCATCATCATCCCGGAGTGTCTGGACATGATGTTTCGAGCCACTTACTCTATTTTAGCCAGTGCCTTAATCGTGGCACCCAAACTCCATTTAATAACACTATTCGGAACGATCTGAAGATGTCTTGTATTAGGTGAAACACCCTTTACGAATAAATAAAGCAAGAATGTCAAGATTGTTGTTTTCATCACCATATAATACTAAGAGGCTGTTGCAAACGTTATACGGCTTATGGTGATGCTCTGTTGAATAAATATTTCAATAAAATTAGTGTAAATGTGCATTGTAGATCCGTTTCAGCTTGTCGAGATTGAGTTCATTCCGCTTTCGCGTTAAACCAACCTGTTGTGAAACGAATAGTTTGATTCGTCCCAAAAGTGTGGACCTGTGGTACTGATGTAATGTTTGATATTTTTATCACGTCAGGGAGAGCAGAGAGAGGAATATCATGACACACACTTGGTAGCACATGGCTCTTTGTCACGCATTGGGGAATGTGTTGTATAGTGGCTGCTTCTTAGGACAGCACTTAGGATGATAAGTTCAAAGTTGTTGAAGGAGACAAAGATATTGCCAGTCGCAAGCATCATGTAAAATGGACTGTAACTAGGGAAATTATTACAGATAAAAATAATAAATTCCTCCGTCCTTCGTGAGGTTGGGGCGTGCCTATGACATCTACTAGGTTGGTAGCGTGAGAGAAACAGATATAGCAGATTATCTGAAACCAACTGCTGAAGAAGTGCTTGCAGGTTTTGGGTGGAATGATAGCAGGTCAGTTTTTATTAGAAGAGAGACATGTTTGTGCGACCATCACCGTGGAGAATTAGTCATTGTTAAAGACGCCAGCTTCTGAATACCATCGAGATCACCGCCGCCTCAGTAAGTCACGTTACAGTACGCAGACAAACACTCCATGCATAGCAAAACCTTGGCGCAATTGTTCCTACGACTTCTCTCGCACTTAACAGACATGTGAGAGTATGTACACAAACAGGTAAACTCAGCGAGAGATGCTTGCTTGAACATAAATGAAGATGCTAGCCAAGTCTGCTGTATTTGACCACGAACCGCAACTGTGCAATGTCAATATATTGCAAGCGTCTGTCGTGATCAGAACAGTGTTCTTTGTAGTTGAGTGTGCGTTATATCCCAGAAAAGTGAATTCGAAGCAGGGAGATAGCCAGCGCTCGTATGGTGTGTGCTTCCATAATCACTGTAGCCGAAGTATTTTGGTGTTTCGGGAGGCACTGTATGGAACATTTATACAATATACACGGACAGCGGGAAAACATCATCCGCTAAGTTACAACGCGGACGAAAGTAATTGTGACAGAAGGTCACTGAATTTGATTGAGACAAAAAATAATGGACGACAACTGCAAAAGTCATTGCAGAACTGGATGTAGCTCACACAAATCTTGTCAGCAGCAAAACAACACGACGGGAGCTCCATAAACAGGGAATTACAGGGTGACCTGGAATTCTAAAACCTCTCGTCAGTGATGTAAATGTCCGTAACAGGAAAATGTGGCGCCGAAGCCATAAAACCTGGACTATAGCCAATTTGATCGGATGAGTCTTGTTTTTCATTTTTTATAACTTCTGGCTGGGATTACGTCCCAAGGGTGAAATATGATGGGGTTTCCGTGATGATCTGGGAAGCCATATCGTGGTATTCTATGGTTACTTGGCAAGGTCGCACGCATTACTGCCACTAATTATGTAACCAGTCTGACTCATCTGGTCCATCCTCCACGAAATCGTTCGTTGCCTAATGGTGACACTGCGTTCCAAGACAACAGGGCCCTGTTCACACAGCTCGCATCGCCCAGGTTTCTTTTGTGAGCACTAGGATGAACTGGCGCATTTCATATGGCTACCATAGCGTAACAGGACTACTTACACGGCACTTAATGATTGCTTCGATACCAATAAAAGTTTAGCAAATTGCATATTGTCCGATCCACAAAATGTAATGGACAAAAGGTATAAAGTATGGTTTATCTTAATTTCTATCAGCAAATTAAACTGTCTTGTTCACATGTATATACCGAATCAACATCATTAACATTACTTCAGATCATTTAACTGTAATTATCAGAATGTTATAATTAATTAAAAATCCTGATGTGAATTACCATACGATCATAAATTTCAGCAAAATTTGTAATTTCACCATCGTGATTGCATTATTACAGTCCCACAGAAATGTTAGGAGAAATATCTACACTGAAGTGCCAAAGGCTTGCGTGTTCCAATAAAGATATGTATGAACGGGCTGAATACGGCGTTGCTGTCGGCAACGCCGGTATAAGACAACAAGTGTCTGGCGCAGTTGTTAGGAGGGTCACTGCTGCTACAGTGGCAAGTTATCAAGATTCAAGGAGTTTCAACGTGGTGCTTTAATCGGCGCAAGAGCGATGGGACACAGCATCTCCGAGGTGGCGATGGAAAGGTGATTTTCCCGTACTACAATTCCACGAGCATACCGTGAATATCATAAATCGAGTGAAACATCAAATCTCCGAAATCGCTGCGGCCCGATGGAGATCCTGCAAGAACGGGACGAGCGATGACTGAAGAGAATCGTTGAACGTGACAGAAGTTCAAACCTTCCACACATTTCTGCAAATTTCAGTGCTGGGCCATCAGCAAGTGTTAGTGTGCGAACCATTCAACGGAACATCATCGATATGGGCTTTTGGATCCGAAGGCCCACTCGTGTACCCTCTTGATAACTGCACGACACAAAGCCTTACGCTTCGCCTAGGCCCGTCAACGCCGACAATGGGCTGTTGGTGACTGGAAATATGTTGCCTTGTCGGACGAGTCACGTTTCAAATTGTATCGAGCTGATGAACATGTACCGGTATGGAAACAGCCTCATGAATTCATGGATCCTGCATATCAGCATGGAGTGTTCAAGCTGTTGGAGGCAATGTAATAATATGGGGCGTGTGAAGATGGGGTGATATGGGACGCTGATACTTCAGGGTACGACCCTGACAGGTGACCTGTCTGATAACTTGCATCCTTTCGTGTCCATTTTGCTTTCCAATTGACTTGGACAGTTCCTACAGGACAATGCGACACCACACAGAATTGCTACAGAGTGGCTCCAGGCACTCTCATCCGTGTTTAAACACTTCCCCAGACATGAGCATTATTGAGAGTGGCTGGAATGCCTTGCAACCTACTGCTCAGAAGTGATCTCCACCCCCTTGTACTCTTACGGATTTATGGACAGCTTTGCAGGATTCATGGCATCAGTTTCCTCCAGCACTACTTCAGACATTAGTAGAGTCCATGCCACGTCGTGTTGCGGCACTTCTGCGTGCTCGTGGAGGCCCTACATGATATTAGGCAGGTGCACCAGTTTCTTTGGCTTTTCAGTGTATATTGTAATCAAATCGACAATTAATTATCAAATTTATTCAAGTTCAACTTACCTAAAACAGACTTTTGGAACATTTACCAGTCATCTGATGTATTTAACGTGAGTTGCGCACTTTATTTGTCATGTCAATAACGAAAAACCAAGTAGATCAGTTGTAATTACCTTTTACGTTAACGATTCTCGAACATTGTAATGTAAACACTATTGATTTCAGTCATTTTTATGCTACGAAATTATCAATCACAACTTTAACCATGAATCCCGTTTTGGCATTTTGTACTGTACCTCAGCTAAAATCAGGAATAAATTTCAACATGAAATCAAGATGTAATTAATGATTTTACGATAGGTATTGTTATTGTAACTTTCTAACCAAATTTCCACACAAAAACAAAAGAATAATATTTATAAATGTATTCAGAATCAATCATCATTTATTGTCTTTAAAACCGTACTAATCGTTTGTTGCAAATCATTAGCTTTTAATTATACAGAGAGATTATAATTAAAATTAAACTTAAAAAAATGCTGTAGGAATAGCACCACTGGTCAGAATGACGTCTAATTGCAACGGAATATTATCGGAGAAGGAGGAAAACATATCGTAGAAGAAAAAAAAATTGTGAAAATTGATCAATAGATGGCGCTGTATGTGTCAAAATACGTAAATGAAAACACCTGTCATGTGTACAATCCATTGACATTGCTATAAACACGCCGGGTACAGGGCTTTTCCTCCCTTCGCGTCTGCGACCTTCACCATGACTGCCTCAATGCAGGATCTTAGACAGATGAAGCCCACTTCCAGCTGACAGGACGTGTCAATACACAGAATTGTCGAATATGGGCAATGGAAAATACACACGCAAATCAATCAGTTTGTGGTGCGGGTTTATGGCATCTTTTACCATAGGACCATATTTTCTCGAAGAGACAGGTGCTTCCGCTCATGTTACCTGTACCGTCACTGGTAAGCGCCACGAGTGTCTTTTGCGTAACCACGTCATTCCAGCGCTCCAGCAGTGTGGATTCTTCGATGGGATGCAAGATGGCGCACCTCCGCACATTGCAAATCCAGTTAAGCAGCTGCTGCAGCGCCATTTCGAATATGCTACAATTATCATCCGCGATTTCCCTACAGCCTGGGGGTCCGTATCTTAATCCATGTCACGTCTGGCTGTATGGCTATCTCAAAGATGTGTTCAGTGTTCCGATTGCAAACTTAGCTGCATTGAAGGTGCGCATTGCGAGCACATTCTGAACGTTTCCGCGGAAACACTTCGATCAGTTTTGGAACATTCTGCTACTCGATTTCAAACAGTTGCAGAAAACGGAGGAAGGAAAAAATGATGCTTTCTACGCGGTTTTTGGCTTCAGGAGAAATAAAAAGCGCTGTGATTGATGCTTTTTATGCGGTTTTTGGCCTCAGGACAATTAAAAACCGATTTTTCCTATTCGATGTGATATGACCTTGCCGTGGTGGATGGGCTTACGTAACTAACAGTATCACACCTGTAAACCCATGCACATTGAGTAGTACAGTTTGTTGAACGTCAAACGTACACCTTAGGCATTGTTGTATGATTCATTTGTCATTTGTAGTTAACCACTATTAAATTTTGATGTTTACAGAGCTATCTGTTTCTAGTTTTTGTAACTATTTATTTTTCTTCTGCCATACATTTTCCCTCTTCTCTGATAACATTCTGTTGCAATTTGACCTCATTCTGACCAGTGGTGTTTTGTTCTACATTGGTTTGAAAGCTCCACTTTAATTATAATCACCCTGTAAATAAAAAGTGTATTTTTTGACAACATACCAAGTATAAGATAGGGTAAATATTGAGTGGTGCGAAGCAGTTGTAGTCAGTCGCAGTTTGGCCAATGTAATGACGCTATATACGTAAGAGTTGCTGTTTTTTCAGTCATGTTGGGAAAAGACAGTTTAGGTGTGAACATCTGTGTACATGTTGCAGGAAAAATGATTCATAAGGTCTTTGGAAAATATTACTGTATCATACAAGTTTTCACGACGTCAGAAATCCAGGCAAATCTGCAATTTACAGCCCCTAATGAAATCTATTGGCGGAGGAGATTCGACGGTTCAAAGCTAAGTATTCCACTGCGAAATCTACATCACTGTCATACTAAGAGGAATCTCTCGTAATGAGAAGAACTTTAGCCAGAAGTGCAGTCGGAGTAACACTAGAATATTCGTCAGATCTCAATATTATTGAGCCTTTGGATGAAAGGGTGCGAGAACGCAGTTCACCTCCCTCATTGGTACCTCAACTTGCCACAATTTTGCTGGAAGAATGACGTAAGACTCCCTTTAAAAGCATACGGAACCTGTATTTATCCATTCCGTTAAGACTGTAAGTCATTTTGAATACCAACGGTTTTCCTACACCATATTAAGCATGGTACTGTGTTGTGTTTCGGTGTTTATGTATTTTTATCGGATCGAACTTTTTCTCGCCTGTGAATAGGAAACCCTTGAACAGATTTCCAAAGCAGAGCGCAATCGTTAATCACGCACGCACGTAGCAGGCACGCATTGACATCTGTCACTTTACGAAGAGCACCAATATTGAACAGTTGTTATGTTGGATAAGAACTGAGAGAAGTGCTCTAACCACTGATACGTGTCTATTTCCCTGTCGGCTTCACGCAGTCATCTTGTGAACTCTGGAGGTTCTCATTAATAACTCTGTAGATTGTGTCTTGCTATCCCAACCCGTTTTACAAACTCGTGGAATAGATACATAATCGCAATATTTCTATCGAAACGCGCAAGCATGATCGAACGAGATCCAGAGCATTTATGATCCGTTTAATGTGCGCAATTATTTCTGCAGAGGAATCGTTGAGTAACATTAATGTGCTGAGCATATTTTGTTCAATTATTTCACATAGCCATAAAGGCAGTCGCTGCCATTACTAATCAACTGCTCTCACATGGATACCAACAGAGGGATGATACCACAAGCTTGCTTTCCGAAACAGAAAAAAAATGGCGTTGTCAGGTTGCTGAAGCGCGGATGATTAATATGCCCCTATTAAGATCTGATTTATTGGGAAAGGATGGGGTCATTGCCGTCATTGTCTTCAGGACAAATGCAGCTACGGCCACTTTCCTGCCACATACTGGGTTTTGTGACCTTCCCTCCAACTTTGATGAATCTGCGAAAGTATTTTTGATATGGAGTCGTTACTATAAAATATAAGGGAAACGGCCGCTTGCTCTACGGTAGTTTCGTTAGCAAAAGTTGTTACTTCGTTTATATTGAAGGTTGTTATTTGGCTAAGAAGAGGTTATAAACGAACTTGATATCGTGCTTTATGATCCAAACTTACGATAACATGGTGCGCTGGCGTATCGACGAAGTTAACGGAGTGGAATGATTAAGAACAGTCGTAATGGTGCGGCAGGGACACAAAGCGGAAAAGGAACAATTACCACAACCGTAGCAACGACAACGAAAGCATTAAACGATAAAAGCAAGCCACAAACTGGCTGTTAGAATTTCGGGCAATGAAGATACTGCCAACAAGCAGTTTACGCCTGCTATAGACATTTTGCGAGCTCAGTACTCGGTAGCTTTCACGATATAGTTGTGCAACGAATAAAACAGTACAAATTGATCATTTAATTGACGTTAGGCAGTAATTTCCTGTTGAGACCTGATTCTCGCTCCAACAGGTACGAATTTCAGAATGAGACTATCGTTTAAAGTAGAACTGCATTTGCAAAACTGAGAATTATCGGTAGCAAGGAGTAACTGTGTGGAGGCATTAACGACGCTGGATTAATTGCGAATTCTCGAGAACCACTTCAGTCTGTCTACCGGACTATTCAACACAGTATTGTGTGTTTGTAAACTTTTCATGATAACAACACACTCTCCGTGAGGATTATGTTAAATGGTTCAAATGGCTCTGAGCACTATGGGACTTAACATCTGAGGTCATCAGTCTCCTAGAACTTAGAACTAATTAAACCTAACTAATCTAAGGACATCACACACATCCATGACCGAGGCAGGATTCGAACCTGCGACCGTAGCGGTCGCACGGTTCCAGACTGAAGCGCCTAGGCCCGCTCGGTCACACCGGCCGGCGAGGATTATGTTATCAAGCGTTCCTTTAAGGTACTTTATTTAACATTCTTTACATGTATTCCCTGAATTATTTGTTTGGCAGAAATCACTGTGGTGATTGACGGTGCAGTCGCATTAATGTGACCACCGACTATATTCGATATCAGCTTGCAATAACCGCTCACAGACGGCAGGTGGTAGCACTAGTAATGGAGGGTATACGAAACGTGTCTGGGGACGCAGGAAACAGAGCTGGTGCTGTCATAATGTGGAATCGGAGCGATTTATCTGACATGCAAAAGGACATGATCATTGGCTTTTGAGCTAAGGGTGGAAACATTTCCGAAATGGCTAAATTTGTAAACTGTTCGCTTTCTGCCGTGGTTAAAGTATACAGCGCATGGCAAAATGGCAGTATTCAAAAGTGGTGCCGAGGAAACTGTGGTGCACCACAGTCCATAGATGACAGGGGTGAATCACGGCTGCAGAAATGTGTACGGCCGAACAGACCTGTAACAGTTGAGCAAATGACTGTCCCGATGAACCAAGGTGCTACGAACAGTGCCTCCTCAACGGCAGTTCAACGAAAGTTGCTGCGCATGGACCTTCGTAGCGGGTACCATGCTCATGCATCCATGCTGACTATTGTACTTCGGCGATGAAGGTTGGAACTGTTAGCCACTACTGCAACCTCACGTCCACTGAGTGGCGGCATGTTGCCTTCTCAGATAAATCACGTTTTATGCTCCATTGGACAGATGACTGTTGGCGTGTCCGGCATGAGACGTCTGAAAGCAAACACCCTGCAACAATCGTTGGAAGCCAACACCCTCGTAGGTACCGCAGCCGCAGCTGTGACTAATGGTCTTGGTTATTAATAAACCTAAGATGATAAGGGGAGTGGCAGGTAGGAGTGAGTTTGATGATGATGTTTGGTTTGTGGGGCGATCAACTGCACAGTCGTCAGCGCCCGTACAATGTCCCAATTGTTACACAGTTCATTTGTTTTCGAAATCGAATCTAGAAGCTGTCACATATGATGAAGACGATGATGATGAAATGGTAAGGACAACACAAACACCCAGTCCTCAGGCAGAGAAAATCCATAAACCGGCCGGGAATCGAACTCAGGACCAGTTGACCCAGAGGCAGCACTAGCTAGCCACTAGACCACGAGCACAGTGGTGAGGTGTAGTGGGGCAGAGGAGGGGGGGGGGGATAAGAAAATGGAAAGCGCCTCAAAGAGCAGAGAGGAACCAAGTAAAGGATGTACAGAATATTACGTCAACTAATTTAGGGAGTCGAAATTTGCCAGACTGCTACGGTGCCTCAACTCCGTTTGTTACTTTAGGGTTTGAAGGGAAACAGTTAATGAAACTCATAATTTCGACCTCCTCCAAGATGCTTAAAGTGTGGCCATTGTTTTCTTGATGTAAGATTCTAGGGAGATCAATGACGCAATGCCTCCGCTCAAAAAAGTGGGTACTCAAGGCAGATTCTGAGCTAGAAACCGTCAATAGGTATTTACTTCATGTCTTTGGTCCAGATAGCACATCCCACCATTTTGTTGCATTTCACTTTATGTTCTTCTATGCCAACCCAAAATTATATCTCAATAGTTTTCATTTATTTTCACCATATCAATGAATCACGATCATATGTTTTGTTTGTCATCAATCATGTTGGAGTCCATCCTTCCAGCTGTTCTACTCAATCACATACCACCTTTCATCGGTGTTTTGTATTGACGAACAATGAATTTTGGGGACAAAGTTCCAAGCTTTTCAGCTCCAAACTTTTAGCTATGTAAGTACATATACTTTAATATTTTCAAGTAAAAGTTTTAATAGTTTCTTTTTTAAAGAAAGAAATTAATCAGTGAATTGTTACGCAGATGGTCACCTGAAGATGAGTCTTTTAGTACCTTGAAACAGGTAGTGATCTAGTAACGAAAGACTGATCACAGCTGAAGCGGTTTACTAATTCCCAAGAATCGTCGGAACGGTGCGGCTGGACGTCATTTCCTGGTTGATGTCATTCTGGACGGATTATGGATCAACAGAAGAATGCTTCTGTCTTCAGGACCATGTACAGTCATGCTCAAAAGTATCCGAACGACCTGAACTGCATTTCGCCTCATTCGCATGCAACCGCCATAACGCGGCTATCTAGCAGGTCCTCTAATCGCTCCTTGGTATAGTTTGACTATTGAAAATGGTTCCAACATGTCACCACTAGAAAATACAGCTCTGTCTCGCAATAAATCATGATGTAAAGTAATACCACGATACTACAAATGTCAGGGAACACCTTATCACAGATAAGACTGTCCTTAAGACAGTAAGCTAACATTTATTACAATAAATGACATACCTGAAATGTTAACACTCTCATTATAACGTCAGATAGTTAATGCACGTGATAAGTTCGTCGTAGCCATGATTTCCTCTGCAAAGTAACATACCGTACCAATTATTTAACACAAAATGACATTAAAAATTTAAGTTATTCACGATCTGCTAGTTGAGAATATGTATGAAGTTCAAATGACACGACGAACGGTCTCGTTCTGCACATGGATTCACGTAGGTCATGCAAACTAAGCAAAGATATCGTGACTGACCCAAACTAACAGTCATTCCTGATTAGGCATACAGAGAGTGATATACCTCGATTTTAGACAGTATCAGTTAGCAAATATCAACTTTAAATTACATAACGCAAACATTTTTAACGGACGCGAATTCCTTCCCCGCATCTCTTGTCCCTGTTAACGAACTACGAGAGATGTTAAATATTGCTTTTTCACAAGTAACTTACTTGAAATGCCGTGAGGTAAAGCTTTGTGTTGCACAGGGATTCGAACCCAGAGGCTAATCGGATTGATATCATAGCACAGCCAACTGTGACATATCGGAATTTCTCAGCAGTAGCTAGATGTTTTAACTGAAATGACGAGACGAAAAATCAATTTATTTCCTTCCCAGGACTCCAACCCGGCACCTATCGCTGTTATATTCTAGAGAAAACAAACGTTAAATATGGGTTTGTTGCACCAGCAGCGACATGAGCGACATGTGAGCATGTTTGAACTAGAAATAATATGACGAAGAGTTCAGTGCTCACTAGGAATAGAGCCCTACACACATCTTTGTTGACTACACACAAAGATACGTCAGCTACCGAATTTTTCTCTACCGGAATAACATCTTGAATTTACAGTGATCTCGCAAATAGTTCTGTGTCCCACTGGGACTCAAAAACGTCAGATATCGTTAATGTTGACAACCAATGGAAAAACATTAAAAATCAAAAATATTATCCACCAGCAGATAGGTGTTCTCATACTAGAGCTTGATAATATATAATGAAATCGTTAGTGCCGAGCCAGAATTCGAACCCATTCACGCGCAATATGTGGAGATGTTGAGGAATCTGCACTTTTGAACAAACAACAAATTGTAGCCGAGCTGTATTGCCACGAAGGGATCAAATTCCACGTTAAGGGCGGTCTGAGTTGCATTCTCAGTTCTGAACCAATTTTATCGACATACAGAAGCTCAGATAAAAGGTAGAATAAGTGTCCGGTGACTCTACATAGCGTTTGTTTCGTCACTAGAAATAAATAACTAATATAAGAATGGTTACTGGTGATAGAGTTTCTACATGCCGCCACCCCAGACTTTATTGTGGTTCAACCTAACGACTACTTGGAAGAGAAGGAATATCATCTTTAATGTGAATTTCAGACCACACTGCCATTAGATCGTCTTCACTTGATGTAGTCAGAAGAGAATGGAATCTCCATCTAAAATCTTTGACAGAAGTGGGAATCGAACCCAGACCATAGGTATAAGAACCTACAATCAGTCAAACAGACCACCAAACCCTCTCTTTTGTGACTCAGTTTTCTATTGTAACACCGTTGCGCCACACTGGATGAGAATTCTGACACACTGGTTCCCTGTAGTAAATTTCATCATATTCAGTAAATTCATTTACTTGGTTGACCGAATCACCATGAACTACCTGCCTCGGCTACCAAGTGCCTACATTCGACTCTATTTTTTAATCACCGAAATAAAATCCCGTAACTGCCACCTGCACAGAACATCCAACACTGTAGGATGCAAAAATTTAAATAGGAAGTGTTTCTTTTCACTTCAGCTATTCTATTGCGCTCTCTGTTTGTAAAAAACGTCGTGCAGCGCAAAAGAAAAGCTGTAACTGTGTCTATCATTCTCAGAAGTCCAGACCTGGCCATTTGCATTACCTTGCAGCGCTGTGGTATGCAGAAGTTCTGGAGGAATTGTTGTTCAGCTCTCGAGCTGTTGTAGCTGTGTGTCAGCTAGTAGGGTAATGGTAAGTGTCGTGCACTATAGATAAGATGTCGCGAGTTCGAGTACATTTACTACTAACTTTTTTTAAAACGCAGTTCTGCTGTCTGCTAAAGCTAGCAATCTAATGAAACATTGAACATAATTCCCTTCACTTCTCAACCCAAAATAGTCGCACGTGGAAAAAGGGCAAACTTTTGTGACATTTTGTTCTTTTCAGGTTTAATAGACAGCCAGGCAGCAGATGCATCTCGAAGCTTTTGTATTATGTACGGGGAGAGCGCATCGTTCCCAAATACGTCAGAAAAGTATTTTCTACATTAGCTGCCGTGTGGTATTGGCATTTTATTCTTCTTCAAACATTGCTTGACAGCTTTAACTCAGAATAAGTTTTCTACATGCATGTAATCAATAAATTGCATGTGCAGCGTAAGACTGTTGTAGATAACATCAGAGAATTCGCATATATCGTTGATGATTAATTCCGCTCTCATGTTTCAACAACAGTAAACCTTACGAAAACTGAGCACTGTATTATAAGAAATGAGATAAAACTATCCACGATAACCTTACTACGAAAATTTTGTACTTGGATAGCTTAGAATGAAAATCTTTCTGTTTGTTTCAAAGGAAAACAATTGATTTTCTAAAACATTGTCTATCATACACAACTTGAAACAGGTCATGTCGATCAAATCCTATGGAAGAACCGACAGCGACGTATATCGGAAGGCAGTAAGATCTCTTGCCTTTTGATTTGGCCGTACTCGACAGCCATTTCTAGGCGCAAGTAAATGAAGAAAGGCAGCGCGTTTTTGTTATCAAGTAACGTCTTGATCAATTACTTTAGTTTTAATGTGATCAACGAGTAATTGCTGATGTTTGATATTAACATGGAAAGGATTCCGTAAACAGGGAAAGAACCTGTTCTTGGGAAACTACTTCTATACGGACCAAAAGGCATTAAATGATCTTCAAGCGCGTGTGTTCCAGCAGCGGTATGAATAAAATGATAGTTATAATGACGGTAATGAACGAATTATCCGGTAACTTCACACTTCACAGTGGATTTTCTCGAACTAAGAAATTTGCTCAATTTTTGAAAATTCAAAATGGCTTTACTTCGAGCCTATGATGCCTAGAGGAGTCTTTACATCTTGCTGACATGAGATTAGCATAATCTGCGAGTCAGAGGCTTACTTCTACTTAACCATTTAATACACTCGCGTTTTTTCCACCGTGTCTAATTATGTAAGCTAAGCACATCATTCGTTTCAGCACACTCTTGTGGCTGGGAAACGTGGCCACAATGGTCTGGTGGAACGAATTATCGCAGGTGCACTGCGTGGGTTCAGGAATTTACTTTTAAGAGGCGGAAACAGATTTATTTTACCTCTGGTAACCTCAAGAGAAAGAAGTATAATCCATAATCCGCATTAAACATCACGTTCCTTCATTACCAACTGGGCAGAGCCGGTTTACGTTGGGAAATGACATAGCGGAAGTCATAGCAAATAGAAATACAGTCGCCAGTAAACTCAATTACATTAGAAAATTTTATTTTATTTGATGAACCGATAGCCATTTAAAGGAACAGGTCTCTTATTTTACTTGTACTTGATTGAACTAGGGACGTTGTAAAATTTGGTGTTGGACTGTGATTCGAATTCGTATCTCCTCTTTCGAGGATCTGAATGGCTCAGAGCAGTATAGTTCAATCATTTCATTCCTTTTCCCAAGACTGCAATCTTCTCTAGGTCTCCTACGAAGGATCCAGTACAAAAATATTCATAATTTCATTTCAAGCTCTATCAAGTGCACACCCACCTGCTAGTGAAAATTTACGTGCATTTTTAATGTCTGTTCATGTGTTGCCAACAATTGAAATAGGTGTCGTTATTTCTGATCGAACACGCACACATCTTACTGTTGGTGAGTAAGCAACTGATACTTAAGCTATATCCGTGGATGCATCGTACGTGTGCAGCTCGTAAGAAAAACCGTAACGTAACATTTGATATTTCTTAGTTAACAATCCGATTACATGTTGGCTTCGTATCTGCGTCACAGAACTTCACATCTTGCACTTCATCTTTAAATGCATGCACACTTTGTTACTTCAGAGTGGAGGTATATCAAACATCTTTCGTGGTTAGTTAACAGGGGCGAAAGGGTCTTGATAGGGGTCCCGGTTTATTACAAAAATTGTCGTGTTTTATTTTCAAGTTTAGATTTGGTTACTGGTATTGGCAAAAATTTCGCTAATTCATGACTCTTCATGGCTAGTTATCAATATGATGTGATTAGATTAGACTAGATTAATTCTTGTTCCATAGATCATGAATGCGACATTTCGTAATGATGTGGAACGTGTCATTTTAAATGAAATTTCTTTACATATCATGATTCAATTTCTTTACAACAATTTTTTACACACTCTCTGTCTCTCTCTCATTCTTTTTTATTTCTCTCTCTCTCCCTCTCTCCCTTTCTCTCTCTCTCTCTCTCTCTCTCTCTCTCTCTCTGTCACACACACACACACACACACACACACACACACACACACACACACACAAACATATATTTTTTTTTTTATTTGCTTGTTATGCTCGACTATCGGCGAGGCACGAAAACGCCTGTGAATGAGTTTCTTAGTTTTGAGTACACTTGCGAAAGAAATATAAAAACCACTATGAGAGTTACTGATTTATGATGCTTAGATTGCAGTCAATTCTGAGTATTTTTAGTAACTACGCTCCAGTCCCGAAACCTAGTTACATAAATGCTAATCAGTCGCATTACGTATTCCAAGCCGTAGCAGCTGCGACTTGGAGACACCAACTATGGTCACTTCCCAGCCCGATGTAGGATCACATCGGTACCTCTTCTTCCAGCTGGTACTGTAACTGAGATTTGGCAACAAGGCATCGTATGTTTGGCAACTCTGTGATCGACGAGTTACTTCCTTGTGTGCACGGAATTAAGCTTCACAGTTCACTTGATTTTACCTGTCATTTCCATTGAATAATCTGTTATTATCGCTTGAAGTGTAACAAAAGACTGTAAATTTACGGTTTTCAGCCCAGGAAAGTCGTAGCATGTGGAAATCACAACTAATCTCGTCCTTTAAATAGCAGTTCATTAGTTCTAGCCAGTACTGGCCTTGTAAGAGGAAGCTCTCATACACATACCTGTTCGCTAGCTCTGTGGTAACGTGCTGAGCTGTGAAAAAGCGTCTGTTATGGTTCGCAGTTCCAGTCTCACTCACTTCAACGTTTTTACCCCTTCTGTGAAAGAGCTACAAGCAGTCAGATCCAGCATCAATAAGGAAATCGCAAGAAAATACTTTCACCTCATAGTCCAATGGTGAAAAACTTACAACGCTGTAGAACAGGTAACGCCTCTTTCCGCTGCTGACAAGCAAATTTTGGGTTTCTAGGAATACATAACTGTATTTATGAAATGCCACATTTGCATACCTGTTGAGTATGACACAGCATAACAATTAAACACAGACCCAATCGAAATCTCAGTGAGTAGTATTTTACTAATTCGTGTCGATAGAGGCATGCTTGTGTACAGATAGTCAGTTTTATTAAAACAGACATTCGTCGTAAGGTTATCTTGGGTAGTTTTATCTCATTTCTTATAATACAGTGCTCAGTTTTCGTAAGGTTTCCTTTACTGTTGTTAAAAAGTGAGAGCGAAATTAAACATCAACGATATATGCGAATTCTCTGATGCTATATACAACAGTCTGACGCTGCACATGTAATTTATTGATTACATGCATGTAGAAAACTTATTCTGAGTTAAAGCTGTCAAGCAATGTTTGAAGAAGAATAAAATGCCAATACCACACGGCAACTAATGTAGAAAATACTTTTCTGACGTATTTGGGCACGATGCGCTCTCCCTGTACATAATAGTAAAGCTTCGAGATGCATCTGCTGCCTGGCTGTCTATTAAACCTGAAAAGAACAAAATGTCACAAAAGTTAGCCCTTTTTCCACGTGCGACTATTTTGGGTTGAGAAGTGAAGGGAATTATGTTCAATGTTTCATTAGATTGCTAATTTCAGCAGACAGCAGAATTGCGTTTTAAAAAAATTTAGTAGCAAATGTATTCGTACTCGCGTCATTTTATCTATGGTTCACGACACATACCATTACCCTACTAGCTGACACATAGCTCCAAAGGGCTCCAGAGCTGAAAAACAATTCCTCCAGAACTTCTCTGCGCTACGAGATAATGCAAATGGCCGGGTCTAGACTTCTGACAATGAGAAAAACAGTTACAGCTTTTCTTTTGCGCTGCACTACGTTTTCTACAAATAGATAGCGCAATAGAATAGCTCATGTGGAAAGGAACACTTCCTATTTAAATCTCTGCATCCTAAACTGTTGGCAGATCTGTGCAGGTGGCAGTTACTTGATTTTATTTCGTTGATTAAAAAATAGAGTCGAATGTATGCACTGGGCAGCCGAGGCAGGTAGTTCATGGTGATTCGGTCAACCAAGTAAATGAATTTACTGAATATGCTGCAATTTACTACAGCTAGCCTGTGTGTCAGAGTTCTCATCCAGTTTGGCGCAACGGCGTTACAATAGAAAAATGAGTTACAGAGTAGAGGGTTTGGTGATCTGTTGGACTGACGGTGGGTTTTTATACCTATGATCTGGGTTCGATTCCCACTTCTGTCAATGATTTTAGATAGGGAAGAGAAAGAGTCCATTCTCCTTTGACTATATCAAGTGAAGAAGATATAATGGCAGTGTGGTCTGAAATTCACATTAAAGATGATATTCCTTCTCTTCCAAGTAGACGTTAGGTTGAACGACAATAAACTCTGGAGTGGCCACATGTAGGAACTCTATCACCAGTAACCATTCTTATACTAGTCATTTTTTTCTAGTGACGAAACAAACGCTATGTAGAGTCATTGGACACTTATTCTATCTTTTATCTGGGTTTCTGTATGTCGATAAAATTGGTTCAGAACTGAGAATGCAACTCAGACCGCCCTTAACGTGGAATTTGATCCCTTCGTGGCAACATAGCTAGGCTACAATTTGTTGTTTGTTCAAAAGTGCAGATTCCTCAACATCTCCACATATTACGTGTGAATGGGTTCGAATCCTAGCCCGGCACTAAAGATTTCGTTGTATATTATCAAGCTCTAGTATGAGAACACCTATCTGCGGTTGGATAATAATGCTGATTTTTAATGTTTTTTCATTCGTTGTCAACACTAACGATATCTGACGTTTTTGACTCCCAGTGGGACACAGAACTATTTGCGAGATCACTGTAAGTTCAAGATGTTATTCCGAGCTGCTGGTGGAGAAAAATTCGGTAGCTGACGTCTCCTTTTGTGCGTAGTCAACAACGATGTGAGTGGGGCTCTATTCCTAGTGAGCACTGAACTCTTCGTCATATTGCCGGCCGAAGTGGCCGTGCGGTTCTGGCGCTGCAGTCTGGAACCGCGAGACCGCTACGGTCGCAGGTTCGAATCCTGCCTCGGGCATGGTTGTGTGTGATGTCCTTAGGTTAGTTAGGTTTAACTAGTTCTAAGTTCTAGGGGACTAATGACCTCAGAAGTTGTGTCCCATAGTGCTCAGAGCCATTTGAACCATTTCTTCGTCATATTATTTCTAGTTCAAACATGATCACATGTCGCTGGTGGTGCAACAAACACATATTTAACGTTCGTTTTCTCTAGAATATAACAGCGATAAGTGCCGGGTTGGAGTGCTGGGAAGGAAAAAATTGATGTTTCTTCTCGTCATTTCAGTTAAAACATCTAGCTACTGCCGAGAAAATCCAATATGTCACAGTTGGTTGTGTTTCGATATCAATCCAATTAGGTTCTGGGTTGGAATCCCTGTCCAACACAAAGCTTTACCTCACGGTATTTCAAGTAAGTTACTTTAGAAAAAGCAATATTTAACATCTCTCGTAGTTCCTTAACAGGGACAAGAGATGCTGGGAATGAATTTGCGTCCGTTAAAAATGTTTGTGTAATGTAATTTAAAGTTGATATTTGCTAACTGATACTGTCTCAAATCGAGGTATTTCACTCTCTGTATGCCTAATCAGGAATGACTGTTAGTTTGCGTCAGTCACGAAATCTTTGCTTAGTTTGCATGACCTAGGTTTGAATCCATATGCAGAACGAAACGGTTCGTCGTGTCATTTGAAGTTCATACATATTCTCAACTAGCTGCTCGTGGATAACTTAAATTTTTAATATGATATTGTGTTAAACAATAAGTACTGTATGTTACTTTGAAGATTAAATCATGAATACGACGAACTTACTACTTGCATTACCTATCTGACGTAATAACGAGAGTGGTAACATTTCAGGTATGTCATTTATTGTAATAAATGTGAGTTTACAAGCCTTAAGGACAGTTTTATCTGTAGCATCGTGGTGTTACTTTTCATCATGAGTTGCTGCGATACAGAGCAGTGTTTTCTAGTGGTGACTTGTTGGAACCATCTTCAGTAGTCAAACGACTGTACCAAGGAGCGATTAGAGGACCTGCTAGACAGCTGCGTTATGCCGGTTGCATGCGAATCAGGCGAAATGCAATTCAGGTCGTTCGGATACTTTTGAGTATGCCTGTACATCATCGCAAAAGGTTTCCAGATTTAATATTTCAATATAGTATTCAGTATTTAATCACCTTAACACCTCACTCATGCAAGCTGCTAGCAAGAATAATATACAGAAGACTGGAAAGAAAACTGAGGATCTGTTAGATGATCAGTTTGGCTTTAGGAAGGGTAAAGGCACCAGAGAAGCAGTTTAGGGGTTGTCCTTTGTATGAGAAGCAAGACTGAAGAAAAATCAAGACACACTCATGGGATTTGTCGATTTAGATAAACCGTCCGATAATATAAAATAGTTCTGAGAAAAATAGAGGTAAGTTACAGGGAAAGAGGGGTAACATACAACATGTACAAGAACGAAGATTAAATGACCAAGGACGAAGTACTCCGATTAAAAAGTGTATGAGATAGTGATGCAGTCTTTAGCCGCTGCTGCCCAGTCTACAGGTCGAAGAAGCAAAGAAGGAAGTAAAAGAAGGGTCAAGAGTTGCATTAAAATGCAGGGTGAAAGTCTATCGTTGATAAGACTCGCTGATAACATTGTTATCATCAGTGACAGTAAAGAAGAATTACATTATCCATTATTTGGAATGAACAGTCTAATCGCCACAGAATATGGACTGAGGGGTAACGCGGAAAAAGATGGAAGTAATAGAAATGAGAATAGCGAGAAACTTAACATCAGAACTGGTGATCACTAGGAACACGAGGTTAAGGAATTCTGCCGTCTTGGTAGTGAACTAAACCATGAGGCACGAAGCAAGGAGGACATACAAAGCAGATTAGCACAGGTAAAGAAGGTATTCACAGCCAAGAGAACCCTTCTGATACCAAACGTAGGCGTTGGTTTGGGAAGAAGTTTCTCAGAATGTACTTTTGGAGGACAACATTGTATGACAGTGGATAATGGACAGTGGGAAAACCGGAACAGAAAGAGACTAAGCATTTGGGATGTGATACTACACTAGCGAAGAAAAAATCATACGGAAAACACTGACAACAAATAGGTACAGGATAATACAACATCTGTAGAGACATCAGCAAATAACGTCTATGCTACTAGAGGGAGCTGCAGAGCGAAAAACTGCAGGGGAAGACAAAGACTGGAATATGAGCAACAAATAATTGAGGATGTAGGATACAAGTGCCTGAAAAGGTTAGCAGAGGAGAAGTTGTGGCTGGCTGCATCGAACCAGTCAGAAAAAATGACGACTGAAAAACAATGTTTATTGAGAACTATGCTATACGATCGCTTACACAACATTCGAACAGTTCTCTCTCTCTCTCTCTCTCTTTCTATTTAATTTTTATGGAAAAGTGAGGTTAAACGTAATATAATACACCGAAATATCCATGCTAAGATTAAAGATTGGAATTTGAATATCAAAGAGACGTTAAGTGAAGGAGAAAGTATAGTCGTTGAGCGACTGTTGTGTGGATTCACTGTGCCCTAGAAGGAATCTATATTTGAACGTATGAATGTCAGACTGCTTTAAATGTGGACAAATTTAAATTAGTGCAAATGGGGATGAAACAGTCTTGTGATGTACCGACACAATATTAATGCTTTGTTGCTTGACTATGCCGCATCGATTAAGTTTCTAGACGAAACAGGCACGTCTGTTCTGTTGCTGACTTGACGAAAGGGCGACTGCAGTTTACTAGGAGAGTTACAGTTCCCCACAGTGGTTTAGTAAACAAAGTAAGAGCATGTGGGCTATCAGACCAATTGTGTGATTGGATTGAAGAGTTCCTAGATAACAGAACGCAGCATGTCATTCTCAATGGAGAGAAGTCTTCCGAGGTAAGAGTAATTTCAGGTGTACCGCAGGGGAGTGTCGTAGGACCGTTGCTATTCACAATATAGATAAATGACCTTGTGGATAGCATCGGAAGTTCACTGAGGTTCAAAAATGGTTCAAATGGCTCTGAGCACTATGGGACTCAACTGCTGTGGTCATAAGTCCCCTAGAACTTAGAACTACTTAAATCTAACTAACCTAAGGACATCACATACATCCATGCCCGAGGTAGGATTCGAACCTGTGACCGTAGCGGTCGTGCGGTTTCAGACTGTAGCGCCTATAACCGCTCGTCCACTCCGGCCGGCAGTTCACTGAGGCTTTTCCGGATGATACTGTGGTATATCGAAAGGTTGTAACAATGGAAAATTGTACTGAAATGCAGGAGGATCTGCAACGAATTGACGGATGGTGCAGGGAATGACAATTGAATCTCAATGTAGACATGTGTAATGTGCTGCGAATACATAGAAAGATCCTTTATCATTTAACTACAACATAGCAGGTCAGCAACTGGAAGCAGTTAATTCCATAAATTATGTTGGAGTAGACATTAGGAGTGATTTAAAATGGAATGATCATATAAAGTGGATCGTCGGTAAAGCAGATGCCAGACTGAGATTCGTTGGAAGAATCCTAAGGAAATGCAATACGTAAACAAAGTAAGTAGGTTACAGTACACTTGTTCGCCCACTGCTTGAATATTACTCAGCAGTGTGGGATCCATACCAGATAGGGTTGATAGAAGAGATAGAGAAGATCCAACGGAGAGCAGCGCGCTTCGTTAAAGGATCATTTAGTAATCACGAAAGAGTTACGGAGATCACAGATAAACTCCAGTGGAAGACTCTGCAGGAGAGACGCTCAGCAGCTCGGTACGGGCTTTTGTTGAAGTTTCGACAACAAACCTACACCGAGGAGTCAAGCAGTATATTGCACTCTCCTACGTATACCTCGCGAAGAGACCATGAGGATAAAATCAGAGAGATTAGAGCCCACACAGAGGCATACCGACAATCTTTCTTTCGACGAACAATACCAGACTGGAATAGAAGGGAGAACCAATAGAGGCACTCAAAGTAACTTCCACACACACTGTCAAGTATTTTGTGGAGTATGGATGTAGATGTAGATGTTAACAGAAAATGTAGCGCATCTAAAAAGGAGACCAGATACAGAATGCTTCTCGGATTCAAAAAGACCATCGAAGCAATTCAGATGCGTGTAGCTAAACTTGTTACCGCTTGATTCAGTCACTATTTAAATGTTAAGAATATGCAGCTCACTACATACATAGTAGGGCGTACTGCATCGGCATCCTACTTCACATCCGTCCAACACGGAATGCCTGCATCACAGGGCGTATATTCACCAGGAAAACCTACGTCGTCTGTGTTGTCAACACTAATATTTACCGGCGGCAAAAACCAACGGCCGCCAGGGACCGCTACTCGTTCGCAGAGCTAAAAGAACGACGTACGCGATCGACGGGTGTACTAGAGACACTGCCCAACACACCTGTGCAAAACTTCATCGAATTTTCACTGTGGTTTCCATTTCGCGACCGATAGTTCCTAACTTTCCGAATAACCCTCGTATTATTATTTGTCATCTTATATTTCTACGATCCGCAGTTGGGATCGATTCTGTTGTTCTTTTGGAGATAGTGTTATTTTTTCGTTTCGGTGAGTAGAATAAATTGATTTCCGCATTTACATACTGCTAGCGCAGATACTTCATACAGGATAATAGAATTTTTGTAATTTTTTATACTTATGATCCGTGAGGTTCAGGACATAAATATAAATCACCCAAAACAATCTGATGCAACTATGAAATATTCTCGAGGAAATCGACTTTGATGTTTTGTGACCATCTTTAATTCGCTATCCCTAGGAGGATTTTTCGATGGGCCAGTGTGTCGTCCACATTCGATTCGCGCTTGAAGCAAAATTTTGAACAAACGTGCATGTTCTATGAGCATTTCCGCGAAGCTTAAAATGAATAAAATTGGTAAACATCAGTAACGCTAGAGACTGATAATCACTGGTCCGAGTGCTGTTTCCTGTTTATTTAGAATTACTATGTCCTTTAGATATAAAATTCCTCAAATACGTGAAAATTAACACACATGTAATTACTTTTTCTTTTGAGAAATGCACGTCTTCTGTTTCTAATAAAATATGACCAAAAAAATCCAGTTTTCACTGAAAATATAAATTATTAATTACTTATCTTTTACAAAAGCTGTCAGTCAAAATTATTTAACCTCTAAAAACATTGCAAATGAAATTTTTCATCTTTTTGTATTTTACACTTAATGGAAATTCTTACTGAACTTAGAACTTTGATTGAAATTCTGCATTAGCTGCCAATCGAACATGGGCCACCAGATATCAAACGAACATTCTGTCGCAGAGTCACATGACCCATCGAAAAATCGACCAAAAGTTTTAGTTAGTAAAAGGTTCTTGGAAAAATTTAAAATCGACTTTCTCGAGAATTTTTAAGTTGCATCCTTCTGCATAGACGGATTGGTAAGTGAGTCCTAAACATCGCGCACCATAACTATAAAAACTTACAGGTTTCCGATGGTTGTGTGGCGTTCTTGTTAGATGGGAATCAATGGGGAAAACAATGAGTCCTACTCTTTACTTACCATAGACATAAAAATTTACGAATTTTACGATGGCCATGGGGTTTCCTTATTAGTTGGGGATCACTGGAAAAGAAAAAAAAACTTTTCTTGAAATGCTTATGAGGAAGTTTAAAGAACCAACTTTTGCGACAGACCGCGAAGAGAACCAGTATTGTTCGATTACACTATTACTCACAAATCAATGGAAACTATAATAAATGTAAAGTACAGAGCAGTATCCGTTCGGAGTGAACAAATGTGGAATAACTGCATAAAGCAAACTGTAGTTATAGCAGAATCTAGGTTAAGATTCATGGAAAGAATCGTAAGCAAATGTAATTCATTCACAGAAGAGACGGCTTACAAAACGCTTGCTCAACAGACGTTTATCGATCTGAAACTCTTACTAAGTTGGATTAACAGGAGATATGGACTAGACGATCCGACGAAGAGCAGGTCTCCCCAAGAAATTGATTAGATGCTCAGACGTTACAAGCGAGGCGTTGTGCACCACGGAGATATTTTACTATTGGCATTCCGAGAGCGTACACTCCACGAAGAGATGGAGAACATATTTACATTCTCTCATGTACGACTCGCGAAATGACCACGACGAGAAAATCTGTGGAATTAGAGCTGGTACGGAGGTTTATGAACTGTCGTTCTTCATAAGTACCATCAGCAAATGAAATAAGGAAGAGAAATGATGGTGGGGAACGACCCTGGTATCACAAGTTCTCTCCACTGAAAACCGGAAAGTGGCTTGATTGAGTACAGACGTAAACGTAGTATCGAAAGCAGTTGCCCTTTGGCGGGCGTGACTCAGACACTTTGAAGGACAGAGAAAATTTGTGCCACGAAACTGTGAAATATGGAAATTTCGTCGTTAGAGCTTCTTTTACCCAGTAACCAAGAGGTCTGAGCACGAAATCTGGCACAGAATTACGTTAGTGAGGATACAGTAATCACAGCAAGTTTTGCTTTTGTGATTAGATTTCAGTGACACATTTCATGTTAGTACAATCCAGTGATTTCATCTACTTTCATTTGATGTCAGTGGAACTAATTCAAACGGCGAATGAATGTGATATTTAGAGCAGGAAAATTAGGCTGAACTAGATGGAGATTGACGGTATCGGATGAAGTAAAGAAGAGCTATTCAGTGTTTGAAGATGTACTCTTGGGTGATACACATGGTGGCTAATACAGGGCTATTCAAGAAGAAAGAACAATTTCAAACATTTATTGCCTTCAAACTAAAACCGATAGATAAAAAATTTCAACGTTCGTGGAAAGAGAAAGATTCAAATGTTTATGAATTCAATGTGAGCACCATGTTTTGCAAGACATATATCAAAAAGGTGGCTCATGTCCTGAAACACACGAATCAGCTGGTCTCTCGTTATTGAATTCACAGCTTGAACAATGCGATGTCGCAGAATGTCAAGAATGTCAGGCATAGAAGGGATAAAAACGCGGTCTTTTACCCCATCCCACAGATTTAACTCGTTAAACTTCGGTTACACGATAAATAAGTCTAATCTAAAAGCCGTAAATTCAGCTAAATACCTAGGTATTACAATTACGAACAACTTAAATTGGAAAGAACACATAGAAAATGTTGTGGGGAAGGCTAACCAAAGGCTACGTTTTATTGGCAGGACACTTAGAAAATGTAACAGACCCACTAAGGAGACTGCCTACACTATGCTTGTCCGTCCTCTTTTAGAATACTGCTACTCGGTGTGGGATCCTTACCACGTAGGACTGACGGAGTACATCGGAAAAGTTCAAAGAAAGGCAGCACGTTTTGTATTATCGCGAAATACGGGACAGAGTGTCACAGAAATGATACAGGATTTGGGCTGGAAATCATTAAAAGAAAGGCGTTTTTCGTTGCGACGGAATCTTCTCACGAAATTACAATCACCAACTTTCTCCTCCGAATGCGAAAATATTTTCTTGACACCGAAACTACATAGAGCGGAACGATCACAACGACGAAATAAGGGAAATCAGAGCTCTTACGAAAAGATATAGGTGTTCATTCTTTGCGCGCACTATACGGGTTTGGAATAATAGAGAATTGTGAAGGTAGTTCAATGAACCGTCTGCCAGGCACTTTAATGTGATTTGCAGAGTATCCATGTAGAAAATGTAACATTTAGAAATGTAACAGATACGTCACAAAGCGTGAGGTCTGGAGACCTGGGAGGCCACTGGCGATGAAGTTTACTTACTGCTCCTCCTCTTAGAATCCCACGTCCAGCCTTGTGACTTATCTGTGGGGTTACGTAAAAGACCGTGTTTTCATCATCCCTTGCCTGACACTCTTGAAAGTCTGCGACATCGCATTCATATAATGGAAAATATTTCAAACAGTTAAGGGGGGTAGGGCGTCAAACGGGTCGACTTGGGGCAGGAGAGGCACCACAGGACATTTCAATTTCAACTGCCTGTAGTATTGCAAATAAACTGTGTTAGCATGACCAGGAAAAATTCAGGATTTACACTCATAGCAGTGGGAGTTCAAAAGCATAATAAAAAAATTTCTTTTACGTGTTAAATTTCATCGTTTTTTCACTTACTATTGGATGCTTTGTTGCTGTAGGTACAGTTTTCTTCATGAGTAAGAGAGATTCTTCGATGAATTTTGCACAGCATTCAAACCATACATAAAAGTGTATGGAACTCTACAACTTACGAAAAAATGAATGAGCTGTTACATTTTAAATTTCATATTTAGAAAAAACACAAATTTTATAGTTAATTGTCTCAATTTTTTACACAGTTTTTAATAGATTTGGAAAATGCTAGAGTTTAATACACCTGTAAGTATGGTTTGTATGCTGAGCCAAATTCATCGAAAAATATCTCTTGATTATGAACAAAAGTGTACCTATAGCTACAAATACAGGCAATAAGTGAAAAATGATGAAATTTCACGCGTAAAAAATTTATTTTCTTATGTTTTTGAACTTGAATCCTTCCTCGTCATGCTGACAGAGTTTTGTGAAGTTATCTGTAAAAGTATAGACAGTGGAAATTAAAATGTTCTGTGGTGCCTCTCCTGCTCCAAGACGGCCCGTTTGATGTCCTACTCCTCCCCCCCCCCCACCCCTCCATTAAAGTTATGCAACAGATCATACGTCACTGGCCCCTGATTATCTTAAAGTACGTGAAATACTTTTGGAGACAGTTTTGTTTCGTCACCCTGTAGTTCTTTGTGCCCAATCAAGGTCACGGAGGCATGGTTTCCATTGAATGTTGAGGAATGGAGATACGTAGGTGCACGAAGTTTTCCTTTGATGCGGTAGCGTGTGGACGTCAGGACGTGAGGATGCGCCAAAGCACAAGAAAGGAATAGAAAGGCAAACACTGCCTAGAGCAATTTTAATTTCTTTATTTTTGCATAACCGCTTTCCACCAGTTTTTAGTTCATTCTCAGATCCGTTACAGCGAAGCGTAAGTATTTAAACGTCAAAGAATCAGTTATCTGAGTTATTGATTTTTAACGGTATATTTGCGTCAAAGAATCAGTTAACTTAGTTATTGATTTTTAACGGTATATTTGCCAAGATTTGTGCTTTGCAGTTGCTTTGAAGATGACCTAGAAAAGCTCGACCACTGGTTGTCTAATAAAGTAAAGAAGTGAACTAGAATGTTATTCTCTTTCAGTACACCGGAAGTCGTCACGATTCTCTGCGGATATCATGTATTCCATGGTATGATAAGAAAGGGAACTTCAAAAATTCCAAGCTTTATTTATACAGCGAGTGAGGTGACGCAGACGTTAAGACACGGACATTCATTCGGAAAGCATGCTGAGCAACTAAAGCCTTTAATAAGGAGCAACGCATCTAAAACGTCTCGTGATCGAGTAGTGAAACTTACCGACATGTTCAGAGCTACTTAAATGTATCGCAGGTGTCAAGTACACACACTATTTCCCCGTTTTCCTGACGCATTTCCGTTTATCTCTAAATACTTTTTAAGGAAATGATGGTTCAAATGACTCTAAGCCCTATGGAACTTACCATCTGTGGTCATCAGTCCCCTAGACTTAGAAACTACTTAAAGCTAACTAACCTAAGGACATCACACACATCCATGGCCGAGGCAGGATTCGAACCTGCGACCGTAGCAGTCTCGCGGTTCCGGACTGAAACGTATAGAACCGCTCGGCCGCAGCGGCCGGTTAAGGAAATGAAACAAGCGTTTTCAAACCGTCTAAAAAATTTCTCCTGGTAAAAAAATTTCTCCTGGTAATTTAGCCAGGTTGTTAATAAAATCTCCCAAATTTTCAGTTTATTCGAACCTGTGAGAAGGAAACCAGTTTCTGAAATCCAAGACGAGCTGGATGCGACATCAGAACGGTGTGGTGGGTGTGATCGTAATTTGATTCCCACCTAAATTTTCAGCTGAATTCTCTTGATTATGCGGCTTCCGTGTCCAACGAGAGGAGGGAGATAAAAAATGATTGCTAATTTCTCCACCCTTCGTCTTTTTAATGGAAAAGGAATCAAATTTTCGTAAATATTGCCCAAATTATGTACTGTATTGTTATTGTTTGAAGCTTCATCAAGACCAGTTTCTTAACAGAAGGCGTTTTATGAACTGGTCTATGAAACAGGGTTATACATTATTAGAATCTGTAGAACTCTCTGAGATTAAGGGAAAAGTGCATTTGGGATGCATTACCAAAGTAAAACCTCTACTTCGTCTGCTGATATTTCCATAAAATGGAAACAAGGTGCATGACAGCTGATGTCAGGCACGACATCCATGGGTATGGGTTCGAGTTCCTCGACGACTGTACAGGTTTTTTACTTTCACCGTTCTTTTCACGTCTGGTAGTATATTGCGTAAGTGAAAGAAAAAAGAACATTATACTGCACGCTTTTTGTGCGAGACGATTCTGCAAGGTGGAGCTAATCTCGTCTTTAAGGGAGCTCCGTTAGGTAGAGAGCTGCATTTAACTTCCTGTTGTTTTGTACAAACTAGTTATTTCTGAACAGTAACATTCGAATCACTTCTTTGTTGATAATGTGTTTCTTTAGCTGGATGCTGTGGATACTGACGGATGTCTGAAACGAGGCGAATGCAAACAGAGGTCTATCAAAACTCAGTTTGCTCAAATCGTCAGTGACATACAGACCGGCGAAGGAAAGACGTTCCAGTTGATGCCGTATTTGTTGATTTCCGGACGGAATTTGACACAATTCCGCACATTTGTTTAGAGAATAAAATATGGAGCTTTCCGAGTATCGGACTAGATTTTTAATTTCATAAAGACGTCTTTGCAGTTAGAAGTCAACACGTTGTTTTTAAC
Organism: Schistocerca cancellata; assembly: GCF_023864275.1. Lineage (NCBI taxonomy): Eukaryota > Metazoa > Arthropoda > Insecta > Orthoptera > Acrididae > Schistocerca > Schistocerca cancellata. Next base: position 577,285,301 of record NC_064626.1, read on the forward strand.
GGGACGAAGTCGACAAACGTTAAGGTGTATTAGGGTGTACCTCAAGGAAGTATTATTGTATCACCGCATTCTAGGCCTGATGAGGCAATCGAGACAGTCCGACCACTGTGTCATCTTCTGCCAATGACGTTCTGAGGCTGTGATTTGAAGTGGTGCGGGGTTGCCACACCGTAGTCCCGCTCGTTGTCGGCTTTCTTGACCCTGCAGTCGCCACGTCTCACTCGAGTAGCTCTCAGTCGACATCACGAGGCTGAAGGCACCCTGGTCCTGACTTTCCACTTAGAAAGAATCCCTGGCAGTTGCGAGAATCGAACTCTGGTCCTCCGATTAGGAACCAGTCACGCTGACTACTGAGATACAGTGGAGGACGCGTGTTTTGGGGCCGCTTCTGTTTACAGTTCATCATGATGAACTGGTGGATTAAGCTGCAGGCTTCATCAGGCTATTCCCGTTGATGATGTTTTCTACAGGGAGGCTGCAATTCCAGAAGTCTGTAACTAAAAACAGAGACTTGCAGGCGATCGACGATTGGTGCAGAGATTTGCAGTTGACCCGAAGCGTACTGAGATGTAGCATGGAGCTTGTAGGTAGCTGAAGAGATCCACTACTGTTAGATTACGCTAACTTTCGTAGAAAACGTAGGAGTAACCACTCGGAACGATCTAAGCTCGAACGACCACATACAACAAATAATGTAAAAAGTAGATACCAGGCTGACATTAATAGGGAGAATCTTAAGGAACTGTACCTCATTCACAAAAGAAGGGGTTTACAGAATAATCGTTCGGCTGATTCTTGACTACTGTTGATCAATCTGGGACTTTTGCCAAGGAGGACTAACAGAAGATAAGGAGATCCAACAAAGAGTAACGTGTTTCATCACGGGATCGGCGGAAGAGTGTTACAACAGACGCTCAACATATGTTCCCGTGGCAGGCATTACAAGAGAGTCGTCGTGCGTCATTGCGAGATTTTTTGTTTGAATTTCGAAAGCGTACCTTCAAAGAGGGGCCGGAGAAGACATTGCTTTCTCCCACATAGATCTCGCGAAATGACCACGACGACAAAATTAGATGTCACACGAATCTCCACCGACAGTCGTTCTTCACATGCACCTTTCGTCAGTGGAATAGGGAGGGGGGAGGAGAGAGAGAGAGAGAGAGAGAGAGAGAGAGAGAGAGAGAGATACTGGTAGCAGTATTATGCTTCTTCACACGGCGTAGTGTGGCCTGCGGGGTATACAAGTAAAGATAGAACGGTAAACAAACGTTCGTGTTATTCAAACCATTCGTGTTACTGGAAATCACAAAACCGGCACAATATTCTTATTAACTGATGAGGTTGATTAAAATTCAAGAGTAATCGTCGATAATATGACTGTAATATTCGATTCGAAACAGCGTTTGGAGCTCCTTGTCTCACAGGGGAATTTTGCTCTCTGTTCTGTACCTGCAACAGATTCTGGAAATTAAAACACTGAACATACAATAGTGGTTCACAAGAGTGAGCTATTGTGTCACCTTGATACTGCAGACAGTAGTTGGCGAATGACTGTATTTCAACATGTCGCAGCGTGTGTTCTTTTTTCGTTGTCGTAAGTAAACGCAAGAAAACCCAATCTAAGCCAAATGAACATTGTCTTGTTTTTCTAAGCGCTGCAATTAATTGGTTTAGGAGGGCTGAATACGTTTTACCACATAATCTACACCGAAAATACACTCTAATATGGTCACAATGTGAACAGAGGTGTTCCAAAGTTTTCTTTCAGTGAGAATCGTATACATACCAAATTTTTTTTTTTTTTTTGCTACACGAGAACGCTTGCTGTGCTCAGCACATTAAGAAATGCAATGAAAACATTTTCATTTTCAGTATCTCGTCACCAGTAAAAGCCGGCATGTCAAAGTTTATCCTTTTATAAGCCCTGAACAATTGAATACTACGAAATGTTACTGCTACCAAAACAACTCTCTGACCCACACTGTAAGGTGGCCTGCTCGATAGAGACGCAGGTGCAGAGGTAGACCGATACAGTACTGGCCATTAAAATTGCTACACCAAGAAGAAATACAGAGGATAAACGGGTATTCATTGGACAAACATATTATACTAAAACTGACATATGATTACATTTTCACGCAATTTGGGTGCATAGATCCTGAGAAATCAGTACCCAGAACAACCACCTCTGGCCGTATATCTGCCCATGCAGCTTCAACACGATACGACAGTTCATCAAGAGTAGTGACTGGCGTATTGTGACGAGCCAGTTGCTCGGCTACCGTTGACCAGACGTTTTCAGTTGGTGAGAGATCTGGAGAATGTGCTGGCCAGGGCAGTAGTCGAACATTTTCTGTATCTAGAAGGGCCCGTACAGGATCTGCAACATGCGGTCGTGCATTAAGCTACTGAAATGTAGGGTTTCGCAGGGACCGAATGAAGGGTAGAGCTACGGGTCGTAACACATCTGAAATGTAACGTCCATTGTTCAATGTGCCGTCAATGCGAACAAAAGGTGACCGAGACGTTTAACCAATGGCACCCCATACGATCACGCCGGGTGATACGCCAGTACGGCGGTGACGAATACACGCTTCCAATGTGCGTTCACCGCGATGTCGCCAAACACGGTTGCGACCATCATGACGCTGTAAACAGAACTTGGATTAATCCGAAAAAAGTGACGTTTTCATTCGTGCACCCGGGTCCGTCGTTGAGTACAGCATCGCAGGCGCCTGTCTGTGATGCAGCGTCAAGGGTAACCGCAGCCATGGTCTCCGACCTGATAGTCCATGCTGCTGCAAACGTCGTCCCATCTGTTGCCTCAGAGATCGAGACGATGCTGCACATCACAGCATCTTTTTCCTGTCGGTTAAATTTCGCGTCTGTAGCACGTCATCTTCGTGGTGTAGCAATTTTAATGGCCAGTAGTGTAAATCTGGCCGCGCGGGGTAGCCGCGCGGTCTAAGGGCGTCTTGTCACCGTCTGCGCGGCTCTTCCCGTTGGAGGTTCGAGTCCTACCTCGGGCACGGCTGTGTGTGTGTTGTCGTTAACGTAAGTTAAAGTAGTGCGTAAGCTTAGATACCTATGACCTCCGCAGTTTGGTCCCATAAGAACTTACCACAAATTAGCAAATATCCAAATAGACATGTAGTATCAATTTTATGTGATAGGGACCGCAAACCAGTACAATACAGTCGACAACACGGCGCTCTTATTCGATTCTATACACAGATTATATACTTACCTGGCAGGGCAAATACTCTGCAATTGAACACTAAAGTAGTTTCTCACGACAGTGAGCTCTTTTGCTCACCTTGGTATTGCACACAAGTAGCTGACCACTCATTGTGTTTCACATGTCGCAGAATGTATTCTTTTGCTCCTCTGTCGTAAGTAAACGTAAAACACTTGCATAACAGAATACCATACTCAGAAAATGGACGTAGAGCGCAGACGAAGGAATCCTGTGTCGCCGTCCTGGACTAGCTTCTGGAGGCGGTGGTTCGCCAGCGCCTTCCTTCGACGTGTTATGTAGTGTCGTCTGGATGTCTGTGGTGAGTGCTTGTACAGAGTTGGGGGTTTGTTTTGTTACGAACTGAAGGGAGAGTGTGAAGCCTATTGTGGGCATATAGCTTGCTCCTATCGAATAGCGCCAGGGGGGATTCGAGCTTGACGCCCACATATGGCGGATGGATCTCGATTAACAATGTCGCATGCCCCCATTTCATGACAGACTGGGAAGAGCTTTGAAACTGAGGGACTTTGCTGCAAAGGATAGCGATCAGGAACTTCACTGTCCGGATAAATACTGGCAGTGTAAATTTTCCACCGTCAGGATTCGAAGCAGCGCCTCCCCGAATCGAGAGCCGTCGCAGAAGCGTGTCTTAGCGACCTCTACTACAATGGCAGGGCAGTGTAGGAAAACGTTAAAGCCGACCGGAGTGGCCGTGCGGTTCTAGTCGCTACAGTCTGGAGCCGGGCGACCGCTACGGTCGCACGTTCGAATCCTGCCTTGGGCATGGATGTGTGTGATGTCCTTAGGTTAGTTAGGTGTAATTAATTCTAAGTTCTAGGCGACTGATGACCACAGAAGTTGCATAGTGCTCAGAGCCCGCTAAGCTTTGTGATGTATGAATACGGTTTAGCACATCAGCTCTACCGAAAACAGTTTATGACGGTCACAATGTAAACACAGTTGTACGTCAACTTTTTTTTTTTTTTTTTTTTTTTGCTAAAAGAAATCTGTTACTGTAGCGTGTGCATTAAAAACCAAACTTTTTTCCGGGTGCACGAAAGTCGGAATGCCAGAGATTGCTGTAGTTCAGAGGCAACATTCGAAGCTTAGATGAACTCCAGCTGAGTATTAAGGAAAGGTTTCTCTGAAAAATCTAAGAAAACGAAAGGATAATCAGGCAGCGTTGTATCTCTTTCTTTCTTTCTTTCTCTCTGTAATCAGCCAGCGTTCTCTCTCTCTCTCTGTCTCTCTCTCTCTCTCTCTCTCTCTCTGTGTGTGTGTGTGTGTGTGTGTGTGTGTGTGTGTGTGTGTGTGTGTGTTTTTCTCAAAAGCTGTTTGCCACCGTTCTCTCGCAACTGCGGATGTGTCCATTCATCTCTTCACATACTAGCTTCCAGCAGTACAGTCAGATAGCTATACACCTGTTACAGGTGCTGTAAATGGGATTGTCACTTGTTACTCAATTCATTTATATCAAATAAAAGACAAGAAATATAAGATTCCAGCATTTATTTTCCGCTGTCTTCTTTACATGAGTTATCTCTGTATCGATGGGAGGAGGTAGACAGTTCCGGCATTCGCCTTACAACCAAGGAAAACCTCCCGAAAACCTTGGTCGGAACTGAGGGGCCGGCTGCCCGTAGACACCTCGACGAACTGCAGGGGGACCACGACGCTTGGCCAAAGGTGTCAGACATGAGGAGATGGTAGAGTCTCTCAGCTGGCGCGTAGAGCGGCCGACACGAAGCAGACTATCGCCGACCGGCAGGGTGCGTCGCGCCGCCCAGAAATTCAGTCCAATACTGTCCAGTTCAGTCCAGCAGAAGAGGGCAACACGGGGTGACGGCAGCTTTACACATCTGAGATTCACACGCCTGCTCGCCTTCCTGTTGGAATCTTAACGCGTCTGGTTCAACACTGACTGGATCGGTACATCTGGGACACACACTACAGTTTTTGCCTACCGGGTTGCGACTCATGTGTTTAGGACTACACGTATAGCCCTCCCACGTATCTGTAGTTACGGTGTGCGTCAGAGAATCTTCGCTGTGAGTCCGCGTCCTGAGAGTCTGTGCTATGCGTCCACGAGGCTAAGTATCTGCTACCCTCCAAATCCACGAATCTACGCTATGCTGTCTACGCTACACATTTACGAGACTACGCTTCCTTGTCCACTCACCGACGGTCAGCCCCGACAGTCTGAAGCACTAACCGTGAAGACCCTCCTGCGAAAGACCGACGAACGGTCCAGCAAGGCGACGCATGGCCTAGAAGGTCCAGCGTAAGGTCTTCTGGGTGTTACACGTGGTAGCAACAGGACTGGCATCGCGCTATAAGGCGTTTGCCATTGCCTTTGCAGTGTTCTTCTCCTGACCGAAGCATCACGTAAGCTCGCGGACACACAGTGCAGGCTCGTGGACGGTTAGTGTAGACAATTGGATGCATAGCATATACTCACGGATGCGTAATGTAAGAGTAACAGATGTGTAGACACATGGGTAAATAGCACAGACTAGCAGACGGCGGACTGCTGACAGTTTCTCAGACGCGCAGCTTGGAGTATCGAACGACTTAATTCACAGACATGTAGAATATAGAAGCAGGCTGCTTAGATATGGAGTCCTAAATGCGTCTAAGTCACAGCGCTGTAGCTCAAATGGTAGAATCCTAGACGTGCACTGCCCTAGTAAACAGGAGTCACAGAAGAGCAGTCCCAGACAGATGTGTTGAACCACAGACGCGTGAAGTCACCAACGTGTAGTCGTGCAGGTGTGTCAGTCGTAGATGTGAAGAGCCGCAGATGTGATGAACCGCGGACTCGTATCCGCCGACGAACCTGTCGAGACACAGGCGAAGCTGCACCCATGTGAAAACTTGCAGTTGCCGTCACCCCATGTTGCCCTCACCTGCTTCTGAACTGGACTGAATTTCAGGGGTAGCGTGTCTCCTTATATAGCCATCGCGCCTTTGTTGAGCGGCCGTTTCCGCGGAAACCGGATGCGATATTGTTGCTTAACCGCCCTGGTACTAATATTACAATAATCAGTAATATGTTTCACATGTATCCTCCTTATAACACCTGTTCGCTACAGCTCATCCAAACATTTCAGAGGACGTAAACTTTCAGCTGTTCCGATCTATTTAACTGCTGATAGCGATTTGCAACCTGTAAGCAACTGCAGAAACATATTCTCTAATCTTGATCCTCATAATAATTTTGCAACATCTGCTCGGATGTTCACGTCGAAAGCAGCAGACATTCCTCTGCGCTTCTAAAGTCCTTGTCGTCTGTATGTTCTGGATGAAGAATAAATACGCCACTAGATTCGTAATCTGTGTGAAATGCAATACCTTATCGTTCATAAGAAAATTCGCACTTTCTTTCATTTCATAACATCCATAAAATGGAGATTACTTCTGTAGACACTGAGAAGTTGATACTACGTTACACTGAGAACACATAACCAACATAAACACGGATTTTTGTTTAATCTTTCGATACGTTTGTAGAAATTTCGGTGTGTGAAATGATGAGTAATGAGTCAGAACACGAAGTCCAACGCCGTACCACTAAAACAAATTTGTGTAGATAATACACAGGCAATATCACCCAATACAATGAGAATATAACAACACTAGAGGTGCAGACCAGTCATTAGCCATACTACCTGAACAGAGAAAGAAGGAATTTGTTGTTTTTCGTTAAATCTGTCAGTCAGGTCGTCCTGATTTACGAACTCTAAAAGGGTATCAAAAAAATTGTGAGGAGTGCCAAATATTGTAAGCCGTTTCCTGTAGTGTCTTACGAAAGTCGCAGTCAGGCTCTGAAATAGCTAACGGAAAAATGTTAGATGTCCACAACCCATCGTCGAAAATAGATGTCATAGTTGTGATCATTGCATGAAGCACAGTGCGTCAGTGCAGAACTGACAGAGAATTGTAGTGATCGAGACAGCAAAAGCGATTTGGAATAGTGAATACGTTATATCACGTAACTGGCTGAATCAGAATCCCAAGTCTTCCACGAGGGTACCTATTCGATAAACGCATCATGGGGCAGGCGCAGATGGCTATAGTATTACCGTGTGGGAACATTGAAATCTGACACGTTCAGAAGGCAGTAATATTACCTCTAACGTTCTGAATCCCTCAATCAATTATGTCGTTTCTACAGGGCGCTACATTTTTCAACCAATGCAGTGTTCTGGCATCCGAGTCTGATGAGCTTCTACGCTACCCAAACATATAGAATGGCATAAAACGCCATCACCACAGAAATCACAAACCATCACTTCGTAATCTATGAGAAATGACCGTTCTGTTTGTACGTTTATGGCGCCATGCATCTCCTAACACATTCTGGAGCATTCCATACCAGACAGCTTGCTGTTATTTTGAACACCAGACGCTGGGCAACATGCTCATAATATTGTGGCATAACACTATACAGGGTTTATCTGTTTACAGCAAGTAGCGCGAAGTTAGATCAGCATTCCGATATTAATCCACAGGGGCAGAATAACCTTAGTCTTATTCTGATCAGTTCTGAAACTTAGTGGAGAAAATTGGCAGAAATTAAGTTGTGGGGCTTGCTGTGAAGGGTGCCTAGTTGCCTAATTCGGGAAGAACAAACCTCGTCAAAACCAAGATTACGGTTCGAGTCGCGGGAGTTTCATAGCAGTGTGCTGAAGTGTAGAGATGTTTTCTAATGTTCCAAGACAGGTGTCACAGTAAGTAACAGGTAACAAAGGGTGGTAAATTACAGTGTACACCCGAGAAATGTCCTAAATCTTACTTTGCAACTCGTACATGTCAGCAAATGCTCCAACTTCAACAAGAACAGGCGTTACATCACTTAGGAAGACTACCTTGCTGTTTCAGCTAGAAACAACCCTGACCTCATCAATGATGTCTCACAGGGGCAGGTGACGTTCTACCTTAACGCAGAAACGTGTTGTAACGAAATAAGCAGATTTCAGTAGTTGGGTATATATCCCCAGCAGCTACTGATGCTCAAAACTATCCGAACGACCTGAATTGCATTTCACCTGATTCACATGCAACCCACATAACGCAGCTGTCTAGCAGGTCCTCTAATCGCTCCTTGGTACAGTCGTTTGACACTTGAAAATGGCTCCAACAAGTCACCACTAGAAAACTCTGCTCTGTATCGCAGTAACTCAAGATGTAAAGTAATACCACGATACTACAAATATCAGGGAACACCTTATCACAGATAAGACTGCCCTTAAGGCTTGTAAGCTCACATTTATTGCAATAAATGACATACCTGAAATGTTACAACTCTCATTATTTCGTCAGATAGGTAATGAACGCATTAAGTTCGTTGTATTCATAATTTCCTCTTCAAAGCAACATACCGTACTTGTTATTCAACACAAAATGATACTAAAAATTTAACTTATTCACGAGCAGCTACTTGAGAATATGTATGAACTTCAAATGACACGACGAACCGTCTCGTTCTGCATATAGATTCAAACCCAGGTCATGCCGACTAAGATTTCGTGACTGACGGAAACTAACAGTCATTCCTGATTAGGCATACAGAGAGTGATATACCTCAATTTTAGACAGTATCAGTTAGCAAATATCAACGTTAAATTGTATAACGTAAACATTTTTAACGGACGCGAATTCCTACCCAGCATCTATTGTCCCTGTTAACGAACTACGAGAGATGTTACATATTGCTCTCTTCACAAGTAACTTACTTGAAATGCCGAAATGCCATCAGGTAAGGCTTTGTGTTAGACAGGGATTCGAACCCATAACCTAATCGGATTGCTATCGAAGCACAATCAACTGTGACATCGGATTTTCTCGGCAGTAGCTAGCTGTTTTAACTGAAATGACGAGACGAAACATTAATTTTTTCCTTCCCAGGACTCCAACCTGGAACCTATCACTGTTATATTCTAGTGAAAACGAAAGTTAAATATGGATTTGTTACATCAGCAGCGACATGTGAGCGTGTTTGAATTAGAAATAATATGACGAAGAGTTCAGTGCTGACTGGGAATCAAACCCCACACATACCGTTGTTGACTACACACAAAGAGACGTCAGCTACCGAATTTTTCTCCACCAGCAGCTGGGAATAACATCCTTGAACTTACAGTGATCTATCAAATAGTTCAGTGTCTCACTGGGAGTCAAAAACGTCACATATCGTTAGTGTTGACGACGAATGAAAATTCATTAAAAATCAAAAATATTATCCACCAGCAGTTAGGTGTTCTCATGCTGGAGCTTGATAATACATAATGAAACCTTTGGTGCCGGGCCAGCATTCGAACCCATTCAAGCGCTATATGTGGATATGTTGAGAAATCTGCAGTTTTGAACAAACAACAAACTGCAGTCTAGCTGTATTGTCACGAAGGGATCAAATTCCGCATTAAGGGCTGTCACAGTTGCATTCCAAGTTCAGAACCAGTTTCATCAACATACAGAAGCTCAAATAAAATATGGAATAAGGGTACTGTGACCCTACATAGCGTTTGTTTCGTCAGTAGAAATAAATAACTAGCATAAGAAAGGTTACTGGTGATAGAGTTCCCACTTTTCGCCACTCCTGAGTTTACTGTGGCTCAGCCTAACGTCTACTTGGTAGAGAAAGAATATCATGTTTAATGTGAATTTCAGACCACAATGCCATTATACCTTCTTCACTTGGCGTAGCCAGAAGAGATTAGAATCTGTCTCTCACTATTAAAAGTCATCGGCAGAAGTTGGAATCGAACCCAGAGCATCATCACAGGAACCTATCATCAATCCAACAGACCACCAAATCCTCTTCTGTTTGACTCATTTTTCTATCATAACACCGTTGCGACACACTCGATGAGAATTCCGACACACAGGCTCCATGTAGTGGTTTGCAGCATGTTCAGTACATTCATTTACATGGTTGACCGAATTGCAATGAACTAGCTCCCTCGGCTACCCAGTGCATACATTCGACTCTATTTTGTAATCACCGAATTAAAGTCACGTATCTGCCACCTACACGGAACTGCCAACAGTGTAGGATGCAGAAATTTAAATAGGAAGTGTTTCTTTCCACTTGAGCTACGCTATTGCGCTATCTGTTTGTTGAAAACGTCCTGCAGTGCAAAAGAAAAGATGTAACTGTCTGTCTCCTAGAAGTCTAGATCCGGCCGTATGCATTATCTCACAGCACTGTGGAACGCGGAAATTCTGGAGGAACTGTTGTTGACTTCTGGAGGTGCTGCAGCTGGATGACAGGTAGTAGCGTCACGGAAATTGTCGCGCATCGTAGATAAGACGTCGCGAGTTCTATTACATTCACGGCTACTTTTCTAACAAAGCAATTCTGCTGTCTGCTGAAGTACAAATTTAATGGAACCTTGAACGTAATTCCCTTCACTTCTCAACCCAAAATAGCCGCATGTGGAAAAGGGCAAACTTTTGGGACATTTTGTTCTTTTTAGGTTTAATAGACAGCCAGGCAGCAGATGCGTCTCGAAGCTTTTGTGTTGTGTATGGCGACAGCGCACCATGCCAAAATAGTCAGAAATGTATTTTCTACATTATCTGTCGTCTGGTAGTGGCATTTTATTCTTCTTCAAACCTTGTTTGACAGCTTTAACTCAGAACAAGTTTTCTACATGCATGTAATCAATAAACTGCGTGTGCATTGTGAGACTGTTACAGATAACGTCAGAGAATTCGCGTATTTCGTTGATGTTCTCTCATCTTTAGTATTGTTTTAACAACACTATAAGAAACCTTACGAAAATTGTGCACTGTATTATAAGAAATGAAGTAAAACAATCCACGATAACCTTACGACGAAAGTCTGTTTTAATAAAACTGAGTATCTGTACACCAGCATGCCTCTATCGACACGAATTAGCAAAATACTACTCACTGAGATTTCGATTGGGTCTGTGTTTAATTGGTATGCTGTGTCATACTCAACAGGTATGCAAATGTGGCAATTCATAAATAAAGTTATGTATTCCTAGAAACGCAAAATTTGCTTGTCGGCAGCGGAAAGAGGCGTTGCCTGTTGTACAGCATTGTAAGTTTTTCACCATTGCACTATGAAGTAAAAGCATTTTCTTGCGATTTCCTATCGATGTTTGTCTGACTGCTTGTAGCTCTTTCACAGAAGGGATAAAAGAGTTGCATTCAGGGGGAGTGGAACCGGGAACAATAACAGACGCTTTTTCACAGGTAAGCGCGTCACCACAAAGCTAGCGAAGAGGTATGTGATGTGCTTTCCTCTTACGAGGCTAATAGTGGCTGGAACTCGTAAACCGCTATTTAAAGGACGAGGTTAATTTGCGATTCCCACATGCGACGACTTTCCTGGGCTGAAAACCGTAAATTTACAATCTTTTGTTACACCTCAAGCGATAATAACTCAGATTATTCGATGGAAATGGCAGGAAAAATCAAGTGAACTTAGAGGCTTAATTCCGTGCACACCAGGAGGTAATCGTCGATCACAGAGTTGCCAAAACTACCTTGCCTTGTTGCCAAATCTCAGTTACAGTACTAGCAGGAAGAAGACGAACCGATGTGATCCTACAGCGGGCTTGGAAGTGACCATTGCTGGCCTCTCAAAGACGCGGCTGCTACGGTCTGGAATTCGTAATGCGTCTGATTCGCATTTCGGTAACTAGGTTTAGGGACTGGAGCGTAGCTACTAATAATACTCAGAACTGACTGTAAACTTAGCATCATAAATGAGTAACTCTCATAGTTGTTTTTTATTTTTTTCATGACTGTAGTCAAAACTAAAAGACTCATTCACGGAAGGTTTAGTACCTTGCTGATAGTCGAGCACACCAAACAAATAAAAAAAAATTGTGTGTGTGTGTGTGTGTGTGTGTGTGTGTATGAGAGAGAGAGAGAGAGAGAGAGAGAGAGAGAGAGAGAGAGAGAGAGAGATAAAGATATAAAAGAATGAGAGAGAGGGTAGAAAATTATTGTAATGAAAATGAATGCTGAGAGGAAAGAAATCATTCATAAAAATGACACGTTCCACTTCATTACGAAAAGTCGTATTCATGATCTATGGAACAATTATTAATGTAATCTAGTCATATCATATTGCTGATTAGCCGTGAAGAATCATGAATTACCTACATTTTCGCCAATATCACTAACCAAATCTAAACTTGAAAATGAAAGACGACAGTTTTTGTAATAAACCGGGACTCCAAACAAGGCCCTTTCATCCTTGTTAACTAAACCACGAAAGATGTCTCATATACCTCCATTCAGAAGTAACAAATTGAGTATGCAATTAAAAATGAAGTGCATGATGTGAAGTTCTGTTGCGGATGTACGAACCCAACACGTAATCGGACTGTTAACTAAGTAAAATCAAATGTCACGTATCGGTTTTTCATATTATGAATATTTTTGTTCTGGATCAGGAATCGGATCCACATACGTACCTTTGGGGGAGAACTAGAGAAGATTGCAGTCTTGGAAAAGGGAACGAAATGATTGAACTATACTGTTGCGAGGAATTCAGATCCTCGAAAGCGGAGATACTAATTCGAATCACAGTCCAGCACCATATTTTTCAACGTCTCTCGTTCAATCAAGTACAAGTAAAATAAGAGCCCTGTTCCTTTAAATGTAATGTAAGTAAGTTTACTGGCTCAGTATTTCTGTATACAATGACCTCCGCCTATGTCATTTCCCTAAGCAAACCGGCTCTGTCCAGTTGGGAATGAAGGAACGTGATGTTTATTGCGGATTCTGGATTATAATGTCTTTCTCTTGAGGTTACCAAAGCTAAAGCAAATCTGTTTGTGCCTCTTGAAAGTAAATGCCTGAACCGGCGCATTGCACCTGTGATAGTTCGTTACATCAGACCATTGTGGCCATATTTCCCAGACTCAGGAGTGTGCTGTAACGGATTGTGTGCTTAGCTTACAAAATAAGTCACGGTGAAAAAGATACGAGTCTATTAAATGGTTAAGTGGAAGCAAGCTTCTGACGCGGAGATTATGCTATTCTCACGTCAGCAGGATGTAAAGACTCTTCTAGGCATCATAGCCTCGATGTGAAGCCATTCTGAAATTTTCACTAATTCAGGAAATATCTTAGTTCGAGAAAATCCACTGTGAACTGTGAAGTTACCGGATAATCCGATTATTGCCGTCATTATTACTATCATTTTCTTCATACCGCTACTGGAACACATGTGTTTGAAGATCATTTAATGCCTTTTGGTCATTATGGAAGTAGTTGCCCAAGAACAGGTTCTTTCCCTGTCTACCGAATCCTTTTCTTGTTAATATCATACATCAGCAATTACTCGTAGATTACATTAAAACTAAAGTAATTGATGAAGACGTTACTTGATTACTAGAACGCGCTTCCTTTCTTCCTTTTCTTGCGCCTAGAAATGGCTGTCGCTGCCAAACCAAAAGCCGAGGGATCTTCCTGCCTTGCGATATACGTCGCTGTCAGTTCTTCCATATGATTTGGCCGACGCGTCCTGTTTCAAGTTGTGTAAGACAGAGAATGTTTCAGAAAAATCAGTTGTTTTCCACTACAATAAACAGAAAGATTTTCGTTCTAAGCTATCCAAGTTCAAAATTTTCGCAATATTAGTTCAAATTTAATATTCGCTTCTATAATGAAGGAAAGTATTTCACGGTTACGAAACCCGCATCCGACTCATTGTCCCTACACTTAGTCGCTGACCAAAATTCTAGCTCAGAGTGACACCAGTTTACGTAACCTAATGTAGCGAGGACTGTTTCCCAGTGCTCTTTCTCACCGGAAAATATGCAATTCATTGATTGGGCTCCATAAGTACACTGTAACATTAATTTCAGTGTGTACGCAATGCATACTGATTGTAGAATTTAGTGGTGCTCTCTGTTCCAGTCCTGTATACAATATGCCTGACCTAAACGGGCCCTTTATCATTACAGGCTCTGGACGGTGCAACATCATACTGACAACAGTAATGTTCTTATACTGACAACCTCACTGTTCGTTTTATCTGATTTTGTAATCATTAAAATAAAGCAACATGACCTTCCAGTGGGAGTTATTTCGTTCCCCTCTTCCTTCTGTGAAATTTTTCAGTAAGCTTTTTGCCATCCAACCAACGAAATGCAGTAGAGTACGGCCGGTAAACGATTCACAAACCACGATTTAGTGCCGTTACGACGATTTCTTTAACATTGGCGTAGCTGAAGGAATTTAGTTTCTTCTTAAAGCGTCTTATTCATCAACGTTCACAGATATCTCAAATAGGAAAAGCTCTTTATCTAGGTACGAAAGTTGCAAACCAAACTGTCCATTGTATGCGTCAGGTTGATCTTTTCGTCTGATGGCACTGCGTAAGTATTTTGTCTAAGGGGTATCACAAGTAGTGTTCCTGTAGCTGTGGGAACCATTGGTTGAAAACGAGTTTAACACCAGTGGGTACAGCACTGTTAAATATTCAAAATGATTATCAACCTGAGTTCATCCACAAACTGAGGCGTATTTATAATATTGAAGCTAGACTGTGTATCTTTGTCTTCCTTGAGTGGGCATTGGAAGGCATTGACACACACATATACAATACAATGAATACTTCGAACGCTATCGTTAACGTTGCTGTCATAAACTAATTGTGGTTTTTTAATTAATCTCGTTCTTATGCGTGTAATATGTGTTGTAGATACAGTCTTAGAGAAAAAACTGACCGCCAAGTGGTTCACGTAAGATGGACAATACGGTTGTCCTCCCCTCTAAAATTTATGTTCGGCAATATTCTCGACCTGGCAACATTGTAGACTGCTACACTTCCCGTAGGAACTCTTGACTGCAGTCAGAGTACATCACTCTTGTCTACGACCGTTGTCTTGATGTAAAACGCGAGACTAGCTAACACGACGACTGGTAACCAAAAACACACGTCAACAAAATTTTTATCGGCCGTTTCCTCTTGGTGCTGCAGCTATGAGTATAATTCAAGCGCCGGTCGGTGTGGCCGTGCGGTTCTAGGCGCTTCGGTCTGGAACCATGTGACCGCTTCGGTCGCAGGTTCGCATCCTTCCTCGGGCATGGATGTGTGTGATGTCCTTGGGTTAGTTAGGTTTAAGTAGTTCTAAGTTCTAGGGGACTGATGACCACAGATGTTAAGTCCCATAGTGCTCAGAGCCATTTGAACCATTTTTATAATTCAAGCGAATCATTCAAATGGAAAGGGAATATCAAGTAAATTTAGCGAGTCAATTCAGTACCACACGCGGAAGTGACTGCACTGTCACAGTGGTGCCAAATGTTTGTGACCATGTTGCCAATTCTCAGCTGTGCTCGGAACGGTCCTATAGCGTTATGGGAGGAGAATCCCGTGCTCGTGTCACAGGAGGATACAGAGAGGAGGAGAGTGTTTTGGTTAATACGCAGCATTTTCTCCTACCAGTTGTGTCAAACATTCAGGTATGTAATCTTCCATCACGATTACAGTTTCCCACAAAATAGACACGAATAAAACACTTACCTTGTTACTTTGTGTCAAAAGATTATTTCAGTACAATAAAAAGTCTTTGCAAATCAACTTTGCCCACCTCTCACGAAAAGTAAGATAACAAACACTTTGCACCTCAAAATCTATTTCATCTATGTGCAGTCTTGTGATCATACAAGTAGAAGTTCATGAATGTAGAAAAATGTTGGTGCGAATGGAATCTGTAAGAAACACAGTTAACTAATTTTTCTGTACCACGTAATAATCAATTCATTTGAAAATTCAGAAGAGAATAAACTAAAAATTATGCCCATTAAGACAGAAACTAAAGTGCAGATTCGGGCACTGCGAAGATCTGCACTTTTTCATCTTCAAATCTATACAAATAATGTATACTAACCAGGGTATTCATTGTTTTCGTAGTGTTTCCCTCTTGTTTAGTCTTCTGGATCCACACCCATCAGTCTGATTGTTTCTTTGTATCCTTCCGTCCCCTATATTTCTGTGTTATTGTTCGGTGTTCAAAAAGCAAAATATTATGCCTGCTCCCACGAGGTATGAAAACAAGGTCGCAAGTAGGCTAACGAAATAGAATCAAAATACAGTGAGACGCCTATTTGTCTGTCGTCATGATGTCAAGTGGACAAAAATACACTCCTGGAAATTGAAATAAGAACACCGTGAATTCATTGTCCCAGGAAGGGGAAACTTTATTGACACATTCCTGGGGTCAGATACATCACATGATCACACTGACAGAACCACAGGTACATAGACACAGGCAACAGAGCATGCACAATGTCGGCACTAGTACAGTGTATATCCACCTTTCGCAGCAATGCAAGCTGCTATTCTCCCATGGAGACGATCGTAGAGGTGCTGGATGTAGTCCTGTGGAACGGCTTGCCATGCCATTTCCACCTGGCGCCTCAGTTGGACCAGCGTTCGTGCTGGACGTGCAGACCGCGTGAGACGACGCTTCATCCAATCCCAAACATGCTCAATGGGGGACAGATCCGGAGATCTTGCTGGCCAGGGTAGTTGACTTACACGTTCTAGAGCACGTTGGGTGGCACGGGATACATGCGGACGTGCATTGTCCTGTTGGAACAGCAAGTTCCCTTGCCGGTCTAGGAATGGTAGAACGATGGGTTCGATGACGGTTTGGATGTATCGTGCACTATTCAGTGTCCCCTCGACGATCACCAGTGGTGTACGGCCAGTGTAGGAGATCGCTCCCCACACCATGATGCCGGGTGTTGGCCCTGTGTGCCTCGGTCGTATGCAGTCCTGATTGTGGCGCTCACCTGCACGGCGCCAAACACGCATACGACCATCATTGGCACCAAGGCAGAAGCGACTCTCATCGCTGAAGACGACACGTCTCCATTCGTCCCTCCATTCACGCCTGTCGCGACACCACTGGAGGCGGGCTGCACGATGTTGGGGCGTGAGCGGAAGACGGCCTACCGGCGTGCGGGACCGTAGCCCAGCTTCATGGAGACGGTTGCGAATGGTCCTCGCCGATACCCCAGGAGCAACAGTGTCCCTAATTTGCTGGGAAGTGGCGGTGCGGTCCCCTACGGCACTGCGTAGGATCCTACGGTCTTGGCGTGCATCCGTGCGTCGCTGCGGTCCGGTCCCAGGTCGACGGGCACGTGCACCTTCCGCCGACCACTGGCGACAACATCGATGTACTGTGGAGACCTCACGCCCCACGTGTTGAGCAATTCGGCGGTACGTCCACCCGGCCTCCCGCATGCCCACTATACGCCCTCGCTCGAAGTCCGTCAACTGCACATACGGTTCACGTCCACGCTGTCGCGGCATGCTATCAGTGTTAAAGACTGCGATGGAGCTCCGTATGCCACGGCAAACTGGCTGACACTGACGGCGGCGGTGCACAAATGCTGCGCAGCTAGCGCCATTCGACGGCCAACACCGCGGTTCCTGGTGTGTCCGCTGTGCCGTGCTTGTGATCATTGCTTGTACAGCCCTCTCGCAGTGTCCGGAGCAAGTATGGTGGGTCTGACACACCGGTGTCAATGTGTACTTTTTTCCCTCTCGCAGTGTCCGGAGCAAGTATGGTGGGTCTGACACACCGGTGTCAATGTGTACTTTTTTCCATTTGCAGGAGTTTATATCTTGAAATATGCAGAAAGTCACATAGAGGTATTAAACTGCAACATAGCCATGACCAAGAGTGTAACTGGGGTCGACAGCATCGTCGTCTACCACCTTGACAACTCGAACGGTGACAGTGCCCGGCCTGTTACTTACGTTTACTGGTATCAGGGCTACAGCATGAAAGCACCAAAATGTTAATAACCCGAGGTTCATTAACTTTGGAACCCATAGAAAGTAAAGCAATCATCAGTCGGAAGAGTGGTTAGAACACCACAGTGCTTTAATAGTCACGGTCTTGTTGGAGGTGGTATTCCGTTGCTTTCCTCGGACGTTTGAGTTGACTTACCTAGCCAGTTAATAGGGGAACCCACAGTTTTAACGTGACTTCCGGGCCACAGTGCAACTCGGCAATTTTCACATCAACTAACACTGGCGGGAAATAAGTGTAAAATGGCACATAAAAACCATGGGCCTAACGAGAGATTGAACCTGAGACTTTCGTATCGACCCTCTTGCTCTTTATCACTTTGCCACCATGCAACTACTACTGTGGTTTCTAATTAGCATTAAAATTAAGGATCTCTCGTTTGTGCCTGCGTTGGCACATGCGTGTCCCTTAGGAGACCTTACTTTTGGGGTTACCCTCGTATACGTGTGTGTAAACGCCTTCCGATGCCCACTCAAGGAAGACAAGGATACACTGCCTAGCTTCAATATTATAAACACGCCTCGTCTTAACGGCACTAAATCGTGGTTTGTGAATCGTTTACCGGCCATAATCGGCCGCATTTCGCTGGTTGGAAGGCAAAAAGCTTACAGAAAAATTTCACAGAAGGAAGAGGGGAACGAAATGTCTCCCACTGGAAGGTCATGTTGTTTTATTTAAATGATTACAAAATCAGGTACAACGGACAGTGAGGTTGTTAGTATAAGCACATTACTGTTGTCAGTATGATGTTGCACTGCCCAGGGCCTGTAATGATAAAGGTCTCGTTTAGGTGAGGCATAGTGCATACAGAAGTGGAAGAGAGAGCACCACTAAATTCTACAATCAGTATGCATTGCGTACACAAAGAAATTAATGTTACAGTGTACTTATAGAGCCCAATGAGTGAATTGCATATTTTCCGGTGAGAAAGAGCACTGGGAAACAGTCCTCGCTACATTAGGTTACGTAAACTGGTGTCACTCTGAGCTAGAATTTTGATCAGCGACTATGTGCAAGGACAATGAGTCGGATGCGAGTATCGCAAATGTGAAATACTTTCCTTCCTTATAGAAGCGAATATTAAATTTGAACTAATATTGCGAAAATTTTGAACTTGGATGGCTTAGAATGAAAATCTTTCTGTTTATTGTAGAGGAAAACAACTGATTTTTCTGAAACATTCTCTGTCATACACAACTTGAAACAGGACGCGTCGGCCAAATCATATGGAAGAACTGACAGCGGCGTATATCGCAAGGCAGGAAGATCCCTCGGCTTTTGGTTTGGCAGTATTCGACAGCCATTTCTAGGCGCAAGAAAATGAAGAAAGGAAGCGCGTTTTAGTAATCAAGTAACGTCTTCATCAATTACTTTCATTTTGATGTAATCTACGAGTAATTGCTGATGTTTGATATTTACATGAAAAGGATTCCGTAGACAGGGAAAGAACCTGTTTTTGGGCAACTACTTCCATAATGACCAAAAGGCATTAAATGATCTTCAAACACATGTGTTCCAGTAGCGGTATGAAGAAAATGATAGTTATAATGACGGCAATAATCAAATTATCCGGTAACTTCACAGTTCACAGTGGATTTTCTCGAACTAAGATATTTCCTGAATTAGTGAAAATTTCAAAATGGCTTCACATCGATGCTATGATGCCTAGAAGAGTCTTTACATCCTGCTGACGTGAGAATAGCACAATCTCTGCGTCAGAAGCTTGCATCCACTTAACCATTTAATAGACTCGTATCTTTTCCACCGTGACTTATTTTGTAAGCTAAGCACACAATCCGTTACAGCACACTCCTGAGGCTGGGAAATGTTGCCACAATGGTCTGATGGAACGAACTATCACAGGTGCAATGCGCCGGTTCAGGCATTTACTATTAAGAGGCACAAACAGATTTGCTTTACCTCTGGTAACCTCAAGAGAAAGACATTATAATCCAGAATCCGCAATAAACATCACGTTCCTTCATTCCCAACTGGACAGAGCCGGTTTGCTTAGGGAAATGACATAGGCGGAGGACACTGTAAACAGAAATACTGTCGCCAGTAAACTCATTTACATTACATTTACAGGAAAAGCGCTCTTATTTTACTTGTACTTGATTGAACTAGAGACGCTGAAAAATTTGGTGCTGGACTGTGATTCGATTTAGTATCTCCTCTTTCGAGGATCTGAATCCCTCGGAACAGTATAGTTCAATCATTTCGTTCCTTTTTCCAAGACTGCAATTTTCTCTAGGTCTCCCCCAAAGGTGAGTATGTGGGTCCGATCCCTGATGCAGTACAAAAATATTCATAATTTCATTTCAAGCCCTATCACGAGTATACCAGCCTGCTAGTGAAAAATAACGTGAATTTTTAATGTCTGTTCATGTGTTGCCAGCAATTTCTGGTCAAACACGCAGAGTTGTTACTGTCAGTGTGTAAGCAATTGACACTTAAGCTATATTCGTGCACGTTAAAGAAGAACGATAGGAGAGCGGTTCGATTGTCGCTCAGGCACAAAAGTTTGTATCGTTATTTTAGATTCAAACACCTAGCAGCTGGTATGAACAACCGATACGTGACGTTTGATTTTACTTAGTTAACAATCCGATTATGTGTTGGCTTCGTACCTCCGTCACAGAACTTTACATCATGCACTTCATTTTTAATTGCATACTGACTTTGTTACTTCTGAATGGAGGTATATCAGATATCTTTCGTGGTTAGTTAACAGGGATGAAAGGGCCTTGTTAGGAGTCCCAGTTTATTACAAAAACTGTCGTCTTTTATTCTCAAGATTAGATTTGGTTAATGATATTGGCGAAATTTCGGTAATTCATGACTCTTCACGGCTAATCTGCAATATGATATGATTAGATTAGATTAATAATTGTTCCATAGATCTTGAATACGACTTTTCGTAATGATGTGGTCGTGTCATTTTTATGAATGATTTCTTTCCTCCCAGCATTCAATTTCTTTACAATAATTTTCTACCCTCTGTCTCATTCTTTTATATCTTTATCTCTCTCTCTCTCTCTCTCTCTCACACACACACACACACACACACACACACACACACATATATATATATATATATATATATATATATAATTTCTTATTTTTATTTGTTTGGTGTGCTCGACTATCTGCAAGGCACGAAAACGTCCGTGAATGAATTTCTTAGTTTTGACTACAGTCATGAAGAAAATATGAAAGCAACTATGAGAGTTACTCATTTATGATGCTAAGTTTACAGTCAGTTGTGAGTATTATTAGTAACTACGCTCCAGTCCCTAAAGCTAGTTACAGAAATGCGAATCAGACGCATTACGTATTCCAGACCGTAGCAGCCGCGTCTTTGAGAGGCCAGCTATGGTCACTTCCCAGCCCGCTGTAGGATCACATCCTGTTGGTCTTCTTCCTGCTGGTACTATAACTTTTTTTTTCTTTTTTTTTCTCTGGATCGAGCTACCAAGAGGACTTGAAGTGTAAAGATTTTTCTTCCAATTTCGTTACAGAATTTTTCCTGGAAATTCGCAGCTCCATAAAATAAATCAGAAAAAAAAGCTCGCACACCCTGGCTCCTACCACGGTTAGAACTGACGATTCTGTTAGCCGTTTTGACACGAGACACGGGCGGTACCACTTTTCTTTTTTTATTTTGCGTCTCCTTCCTCCCCTTCAACCCATCCTTACGCTCGCCAGAAGTTGCCTTCTCGGCCTGGCTTCATCGCCATTGAAAGAAATTGTTATTCTTCACGATGAAATAAAACACTTCTTCTGTAAAGAAAAGAAACTTGTTTTCCTTTAAATCATTCCCCTGCGTAATGTTCTTCTTCATGACGAAATAAAAGACTTCTTCTGTAAAGAAAAGAATAGTATTTTCCTTGAAAACATTCCCCTGCTCGTCCTCCAACAAGGTGGCATTGACTCAGCTGACACGCGATCCTCAAAACTCGTCTTCTCGAAATTAATAAGCCTTCACTTTATATACCCCAAACATTAAAGCCTGGCCTCGTCCGTTAAGGGATCCTTTCTTTTTCGCCCAGGTTTCCTTCTCGTAGTTGTGAGGGCAGATGTCGCTCAAGTCCGCAGACCGTCCTGTGCTGTGCTGAAGTGTGATGTTAGGCAATGTTCCTTCGGATAAAGTGACATTCACAACGTAAGTCACAAACTGAAAACTTTCTCTCGACTATCGATGATAGTACAAATCAAAGTTCTAATGTAAGCAACGAAGGAAAAAAAAGTACAAGTACAATAATGGTGAACTTGGGTTTTAAAAACTGAACACCTGTTCGTTCATCCATCTGTTCGTCTAGCATCCTCTATAAGTCTCTTCATCGTATGTGTGTCATATCGTCACTAGTTGTAATGCCGCGATATAATTGACAAACTTTCTTTTATATTTTGGGTCCCTCAATAGTAACTTAGCCTGTGTGGCTAGGTATACTCTGTAGCCCATGTATGTCCGGTCTTCCTGGGCATTAATGATGTAGTGCAGTGTGTGCGCTGCCAACCACGTCCACGTGTTCTTTTTGGTTACCGGATAGTAAGTTCCATCCGGTTGGAGAATCGATGTTAGAGAGATGTTCTGCGTTGTTGTTCTGCAGATCGATGCCATGGTCCTACGACAAAAAAATGGTTCAAATGGCTCTGAGCACTATGCGACTTAACTTCTAAGGTCATCAGTCGCCTAGAACTTAGAACTAATTAAACCTAACTAACCTAAGGACATCACACACATCCATGCCCGAGGCAGGATTCGAACCTGCGACCGTAGCGGTCGCGCGGTTCCAGACTGTAGCGCCTTTAACCGCTTGGCCACCACGGCCGGCGTCCTACGACACCAGTTAAATATATGGCCGTTTTCACTACAGTCACAACGGTGTTGTAAGGTGTCGATGACTTTACATTCTCGACACTTGTCTGACACCGACAGATGTATTTTATGGAGTCGCTCTCTAGTTGGTATTATCTGATTGACAATTTTGTACCAAGTGGATCGGACGTCAGTGTCTAGAACACTGTTATTGATGTTTGTCTAGATTCTAGTCTAATCCGTAGAGGGGTACTTCGTCACCAGGCGGTTGGCTCTTCCAGTTTCGTTCATCAGCCGATATAGTTGAGCAGATGTTAGATCACTCGATTTCGACTTCAGGTAGCTGGCTTCTAAGACAAACATCCTTATATGATTCTCCTTATAGTGCACTTCCCCCAGGTTTATTGGTATTAGCATGTTGTACGGTTGATATGTCCTTATGGGCATACGAAGTGCGCTGTCGGGGTATTTGTGGCACAGCTGCAGTGTATTACGTACGAGGAGAGCCTTGCACTTCGTTGGGACGTCTATTAGACCCAGGCCCCCTTCCGCCGGAGGGAAAGTGACGACGTTGGTCCCCACCTTGAATTTCTCACCCCTCCAAACAAACCAACCGACTGCCGACATGATGCCCCTGGCAATAGTGTCTACCATCGGGAGAACCTGCCCAACATACCAGATTTTGGAAAGGATCTTGGTATTGATGAATTGAACTCGTTGAAGCAGATTCTGTTCTCTGCTTTTATTTTGTTGAAGGCAGGCTTTCATGATGGCCAAGAGTTCTTTCCAATTGACTGCCGTTGTTCTTATAGGGCAACTGCTCATTTTTATACCTAGCAGTTTGACAGTCTCGCACAACCTGTAGGGACAAGTTACATCTGTTGGAAAGCCTCCCCCAATCGCCAATAATCTGGTCTTCGTATAATTTAATTTGGAGCCTGATGCTCGTTCGTATTCAGTGATACTGTCAGTGATCTCCCGTAGCTCCTGTTCGGACCATATGACAGCCCTCACGTCGTCCGCATAGGCAATACATTTTATGTTGCATGAGTAGACAGTTAAGCCCTGAAGTTTCCAATGCAGCATCCGCAGAAGTGGCTCAATTGCTATTACGTAGAGAGGCATAGACATGGGGCATCCTTGTCTTACTGATCTTTCAATAGGAGTCGGTCGGGTGAACTGACCATTAACAATGACCTTAGAAGTGGCAGCGATGTACATATTTTGAATCACTGTAATGAAATCGTCACCTAATCCAAGTTGTTTCATAATTTGGAGCAGATAACGGTGCGAAACCCGGTCAAAAGCCTTACATTGGTCTAAAGCAAGAATTGCTGCAGTCGGCCGTGTAATTGCACTGAACGAGATGATCTCCGAAAGACATTTGAAGATAGTATGTCCAGGTACTGCTGCTGACTGGCTGTGATGGATTATCGTCCCTAGGACGTTTTTAATTCTATTTGCAAACACGCGGGCCACAATCTTATAGTCGGAATTCAGGAGGGAGATTGGTCTAAAATGATTGATGTCTTCGTGTGGGTGTTGTTTCGGAACAAGTACAATTAAACTGCCATTGAAGTCTTCTGGTAGTTGTAGACCTGCTCTAATTTCGTTACATATATGCACAAAACAATTTTCCAGTAGATGCCAGTATTCCTTATAAAATTCAATAGGATGTCCATCCGAGCCAGGGGATTTATTAGCCTGAGCCTTCATCAAGGCCATCTTAATTTCATCCGCAGTGACTTCACTCATCAGTGACTCCCTGTCAGCCTCGGCTAGTTTCGCTGTTAGAAGATCTTTCATGGCTGATGATCTCATCATCTGTCGGGTCTGCCATATAGAGTCTCCGGTAATAGTCAGTGATATAATCCTTTATTTCCATCTGAGTCGTCAAGAAGCTGCCATCTTCCGTTTTCAATTTACTAATCAGTTTTTGTCTTGCTCGTCGTTTCTCTCTGCCGAGGTGGAACGAGGACGGATGTTCATCGGAAGTACTGTTGGTATCTCTAGAGCAGATTTTGGGAGCTTCCATTTTTTTCCGTTTCAGTAGTAAGAACTTTGCCTTAATCCTTTTAATTTGTACGATGTTTTCATGCGTGACAGACGTTTCGGAGTATAAATCACGTAGGCATCTAAAGTAAAATTCAAAGGTCTCCTTCTGCAAGGGGCTCCTGGTGTAGCTATAGGCCTTCAAGCACCTAATAAGTCGAGGCTTCGTATAGTGGCACCACCACATCGTGACAGACGGAAAAGTAGCCTGTCTGTGTAGACTCGATTCCCAGACCTCCTGCAACTGTTCTCGTAGCCCTTGCTCTCGGAGGATGTCTACATTTAATTTCCATCCTGTTTTGCCACGGAACGTTTTCTGTCTGGTCATACGAATGGTACAGTGGTAGGCCAAGTGGTCTGAGAAACATGTTGGCCACGTATCCGTTGCCGATATTTGCCCCCTCAGAGTTTTCCCCACATAGATCCTATCGATGCGGCTGGCAGTTTGTGCGGTGTAATACGTAAAGCAGCTTTAGTCTCCATGTAGTATTTCCCATGTGTCCTCCAGTTCGAGCTGACGCACTGTTTCTGCGAGAGCTGGACAACCATTAAAATTCGGCCTTTGATCTTTAGGCTTTAAAAGTTTGCAAATTTGCAAACCCAAGTACCACGTCTTCTGGATTACGTCCTAACAGATATAACAGGTCAGTATCAAAGAACTGGGCTCTGCGCACTCTATTTTGATTACCAGAAGGGGCGTAGGTGTTTATAAATCGTATACCGTGAATTAGACACGAAATGCCTCTCCCTATTTCCAGTAGTTCGACGTCAGAGATGGTCACTCCGTCTTTGATTAGGAAAGCCGTACCGAAGGAGCTATCCGGAGTGGTGTTTTTTGCCACTTCGTAGCCAGGAATCTCTAGGTGAAGGTTGTCGTCCACCTCCTGCAGTATCACAATATCCGCGTCACAGCTGTAAAGGTAGTCGCAAAGACTGTACAGCTTCTGAGTCGAGGTAATTTTACTGATATTTAACGT
Source organism: Schistocerca cancellata (assembly GCF_023864275.1). NCBI lineage: Eukaryota > Metazoa > Arthropoda > Insecta > Orthoptera > Acrididae > Schistocerca > Schistocerca cancellata. The sequence goes on from NC_064626.1 coordinate 577,311,212, forward strand.
GGCTAACTTGTAGTCCTGAAACGGAGGAGACATTTCTAGCTAGTGGTGCGAAGTCTCAATCCAAGTATGGAAGGGAGACGTCGGTGGGAACCATTAATAAGTATCAGAAAAGTAATCAGCGTCCCCTATCGGAGTTGTTGAAGCAGGTCCTGTCCTTTTGAGTTCTTCATTCCTCACAGCTGAGGAAGCACCTTTCGCCGAGACGACCTTATTCGTTTCAGTGTCCACTGACATGCCTTCTACGTCATCTGCCCAGTCGCCAACATTAACTGAGTCCCTCTTGATGTGTGAGGCTGTCTCAGCCAGACGGAGGTGTGTGGAGCTATCCCTGAAGACCCGCCGTGTAGTCTTTTCCCCTTCAGCGAGAGCGTGGTCTCCGACCTCTGAATGGGGCTTCGTGGTGTCTGCCACTTTGCTGGTGCCACTCTGCTGCTTCTCATCAGTGTTTCCATGTAGGGCATCGGTAAGGTCACGGGCAATTTGCAAACCTTTCTCACGCAAACTTGGTGCAGTTTTCTCGGCATTCTTGTGGGCTATTCTCCTTTTCTTATGTTTCTTCGTCGAATTGCGTCGCCTTCCATTTTCGCCAGCCTCTGGAGATGAAACGCTATCTAGCCCACCCGTTAATCCTGCCGTTTGCGCTGAGACAGGCATCTGTTTGTTGCCAGTGTCCGAATCGTTCATGTTTCCTTGGGATTGTACATCACAGTGAAGGCTGGCCAAATTCGTACCCACTGGCTCGTTTCCGTTGGAACCTCAGGGCTTACATCAGTGATGTCCTCTGGCGTCATTTGGACGTCGTCCAAGGCGTTGGAAATTGTGTCCACAACTGAATGTTCCACGTTGGCCATGTTCGTGCGGGCTGCCGCCACATATGTCAGCGGTAGTGAAGTCATCGTATTAGCTGGCACGGTGTCTCCTGGTGGCAACTGCGTCACCCTTCGTTGGATACATTGAGCACGAACGTGATCCGTGGCACCGCACCCAGAGCAGGTACGCGGTTGACAGTCTTATACGACGATCGCCCTGTATCCACAAATAGTAACGTAAGATGGTATGTGCCACTGCAGTTCCATTTTAACCTGCCGAACACCGTTCAGGACAGGAACCTTAAACGTCGTCCATTTTTCGGCAACATTGCTAACAACTTTACCATAATTTTTGAGCACCGCGTCGATTTAGGGGCAGGTACTTCAAATGGTAACTCAAAAACTCGAAGAGTTCGAAAACCGAATCCTGCATGCAAAACCTTAACCTCTCCGATGTTCCTATCATGGTGCTTAAATTTAAGCTTAACACTACATGTCTGCAAGATCTGTTCGCAAATATCAGTGGTTTTAAACTTGATGTAGACAACGCTACTAACGATCGACAGGTGTACGCCGTTAATATCGTCAAAGGATCGTTTCAGACTTTCCTGAATCCATAATTCTATCTCAAAAGACTTCGGTCGTGCATAGATGTGATAGAATATAAATGTCAACGTGTCTCTGCGCATTATGTCGTTCATGTTCCGGTTCCAAATATTGTCACACAATAACACGTTATTGTGGCCGCTACAACAGCGTCTACTCACCAGTAAACAGCTCACAGCCAGCAGCAGCGAGGACGTAAACACGCCGCGCGACCGCTCGCCACGGCTGCTGAAAGCCGACTGTAACTGAGATTTGGCAACAAAGCAAGGTATATTTGGCAACTTTGTGATCGAAGATTACATCCTGGTGTGCACTGAATTATGCCTCAAAGTTCACTTGATTTTTCCTGTCATTTCCATTGAATAATCTCAGTTATTATCGCTTGAGGTGTAACAAGAGATTGTAAATTTACGGTTTTCAGCCCAGGAAAGTCGTAGCATGTGGAAATCGCAAATTAACCTCGTCCTTTAAATAGCGGTTTACGAGTTCTAGCCACTATTATCCTCGTAAGAGGAAAGCACATCACATACCTCTTCGCTAGCTGTGTGGTGACGCGCTTACCTGTGAAAAAGGGTCTGTTATGGTTCGCGGTTCCAGTCTCCCTGAATGCAACTCTTTTATCCCTTCTGTGAAAGAGCTACAAGCAGTCAGATCAAACATCGATAGGAAATTGCAAGAAAATACGTTTAGCTCATAGTGCAATGGTGAATAACTTACAATGCTGCACAACAGGTAACGCCCCTTTCCGCTGCTGACAAGCAAATTTTGGGTTTCTAGGAATACATAACTTTATTAATGAATTGTCACATTTGCATACCTGTTGAGTATGACACACCATACGAATCAAACACAGACCCAATCGAAATCTAAGTGAGTAGAAATTTACTAATTCGTACCGATAGAGGCACGCTCGTGTACAGATACTCAGTTTTATCAAAACAGACTTTCGTCGTAAGGTTGTCATGGATAGTTTTACTTCATTTCTTATAATACAGTGCAAAATTATCGTAAGGTTTCTTTTAGTGTTGTTAAAACAATACTAAACATGAGAGAACATCAACGATATATGCCATTTCTCTGATGTTATCTGTAACAGTCTGACAATGCACTTGCAGTTTAATGATTACATGCATGTAGAAAACATGTTCAGAGTTAAATCTCTCAAACAAGGTATGAAGAAGAATAAAATGCCACTACCAGACGACAGATAATGTAGATAACACTTTTCTGCGTACTTTGGCACGATGCGCTCTCTCCATACATAATACAAAAGCTTCGAGATGCATCTGCTGCCTGGCCGTCTATTAAACCTGAAAAGAACAAAATGTCGCAGAAATTAGCAATTTTTCCACATGCGGCTATTTTGAGTTGAGAAGTGAAGGGAATTATGTTCAAAGTTCCATTACATTTGTACTTCAGCAGACAGCAGAACTGCTTGGTTAGAAAAGTAGCCGTGAATGTAATAGAACTCGCAACGTCTTATCTACGATGCGCGACAATTTCCGTGACGCTACTACACTCCTGGAAATGGAAAAAAGAACACATTGACACCGGTGTGTCAGACCCACCATACATGCTCCGGACACTGCGAGAGGGCCGTACAAGCAATGATAACACGCACGGCACAGCGGACACACCAGCAACCGCGGTGTTGGCCGTCGAATGGCGCTAGCTGCGCAGCATTTGTGCACCGCCGCCGTCAGTGTCAGCCAGTTTGCCGTGGCATACGGAGCTCCATCGCAGTCTTTAACACTGGTAGCATGCCGCGACAGCGTGGACGTGAACCGTATGAGCAGTTGACGGACTTTGAGCGAGGGCGTATAGTGGGCATGCGGGAGGCCGGGTGGACGTACCGCCGAATTGCTCAACACGTGGGGCGTGAGGTCTCCACAGTACATCGATGTTGTCGCCAGTGGTCGGCGGAAGGTGCACGTGCCCGTCGACCTGGGACCGGACCGCAGCGACGCACGGATGCACGCCAAGACCGTAGGATCCTACGCAGTGCCGTAGGGGACCGCACCGCCACTTCCCAGCAAATTAGGGACACTGTTGCTCCTGGGGTATCGGCGAGGACCATTCGCAACCGTCTCCATGAAGCTGGGCTACGGTCCCGCACACCGTTAGGCCGTCTTCCGCTCACGCCCCAACATCGTGCAGCCCGCCTCCAGTGGTGTCGCGACAGGCGTGAATGGAGGGACGAATGGAGACGTGTCGTCTTCAGCGATGAGAGTCGCTTCTGCCTTGGTGCCAATGATGGTCGTATGCGTGTTTGGCGCCGTGCAGGTGAGCGCCACAATCAGGACTGCATACGACCGAGGCACACAGGGCCAACACCCGGCATCATGGTGTGGGGAGCGATCTCCTACACTGGCCGTACACCACTGGTGATCGTCGAGGGGACACTGAATAGTGCACGGTACATCCAAACCGTCATCGAACCCATCGTTCTACCATTCCTAGACCGGCAAGGGAACTTGCTGTTCCAACAGGACAATGCACGTCCGCATGTATCCCGTGCCACCCAACGTGCTCTAGAAGGTGTAAGTCAACTACCCTGGCCAGCAAGATCTCCGGATCTGTCCCCCATTGAGCATGTTTGGGACTGGATGAACCGTCGTCTCACGCGGTCTGCACGTCCAGCACGAACGCTGGTCCAACTGAGGCGCCAGGTGGAAATGGCATGGCAAGCCGTTCCACAGGACTACATCCAGCATCTCTACGATCGTCTCCATGGGAGAATAGCAGCCTGCATTGCTGCGAAAGGTGGATATACACTGTACTAGTGCCGATATTGTGCATGCTCTGTTGCTTGTGTCTATGTGCCTGTGGTTCTGTCAGTGTGATCATGTGATGTATCTGACCCCAGGAATGTGTCAATAAAGTTTCCCCTTCCTGGGACAATGAATTCACGGTGTTCTTATTTCAATTTCCAGGAGTGTACCTGTCATCCAGCTGCAGCACCTCCAGAAGTCAACAACAGTTCCTCCAGAATTTCCCCGTTCCACAGTGCTGTGAGATAATGCATACGGCCGGATCTAGACTTCTAGGAGACAGACAGTTACAGCTTTTCTTTTGCATTGCAAGACGTTTTCAACAACCAGATAGCGCAATAGCGTAGCTCAAGTGGAAAGAAACACTCCCTATTTAAATTTCTGCATCCTACACTGTTGGCAGTTCCGTGTAGGTGGCAGTTACGTGATTTTATTTCGGTGATTGCAAAATAGAGTCGAATGTATGCACTGGGTAGCCGAGGCAGCTAGTTCATGGCGATTCGGTCAACCATGTAAATGAATGTACTGAACATGCTGCAAACCACTACAGGGAGCCTGTGTGTCGGAATTCTCATCGAGTGTGTCGCAACGGTGTTATGATAGAAGAATGAGTCAAACAGAAGAGGATTTGGTGGTCAGTTGGATTGATGATAGGTTCCTGTGATGATGCTCTGGGTTCGATACTAACTTCTGCCGATGACTTTTAATAGTGAGAGACAGATTCTAATCTCTTCTGGCTACGCCACATGAAGAAAGTATAATGGCATTGTGGTCTGAATTTGACATTAAACATGATATTCCTTCTCTACCAAGTAGACGTTAGGTTCAACCACAGTAAATTCAGGAGTGGCGAAAAGTGGGAACTCTATCACCAGTAACCTTTCTTATACTAGTTGTTCATTTCTACTGACGAAACAAACGCTTTGTAGGGTCACAGGACCCTTATTCCATCTTTTATTTGAGCTTCTGTATTTCGATAAAACTGATTCTGAATTTGGAGTGCAACTCAGACTGCCCTTAACGTGGAATTTGATCCCTTCGTGACAATACAGCTAGACTGCAATTTGTTGTTTGTTCAAAACTGCAGATTTCTCAACATATCCACATATAGCGCGTGAATGGGTTCGAATGCAGGCCCGGTACCAAAGGTTTCATTATGTATTATCAAGCTCCAGCATGAGAACACCTAACTGCTGGTGGATAATATTTTTGATTTTTAATGCATTTTCATTCGATTTCAACACTAACGATATGTGACGTTTTTGACTCCCAGTGAGACACTGAACTATTTGAGAGATCACTGTAAGTTCAAGGATGTTATTCCGAGCTGCTAGCGGAGAAAAATTCGGTAGCTGACGTCTCTTTGTGTGTAGTCAACAACGGTATGTGTGGAGTTTGATTCCCAGTCAGCACTGAACTCTTCGTCATATTATTTCTAGTTCAAACATGCTCACATGTCGCTGCTGATGTAACAAATCCATATTTAACGTTTGTTTTCTGAAGAATATAACAGCATTAGATTTCAGGTTGGAGTCCTGGGAAGGGCAAAGTTAATGTTTCGTCTCGTCGTTTCAGTTAAAACATCTAGCTACTGCCGAGAATATCCGATATGTCACAGTTGATTGTGCTTCGATAACAATCCGATTAGGTTCTGGGTTAGAATCCCTGTCCAACACAAAGCTTTACCTGATGGCATTTCGGCATTTCAAGTAAGTTACTTATGAAGAAGCAATATGTAACATCTCTCGTAGTTCGTTAACAGGGACAATAGATGCTGGGTAGGAATTCGCGTCCGTTAAAAATGTTTGCGTTATACAATTTAACGTTGATATTTGCTAACTGATACTGTCTAAAATCGAGGTATATCACTCTCTGTATGCCTAGTCAGGAATGACTGTTAGTTTCCGTCAGTCACGAAATCTTAGTCGGCATGACCTGGGTTTGAATCCATATGCAGAACGAGACGGTTCGTTGTGTCATTTGAAGTTCATACATATTCTCAACTAGCTGCTCGTGGATAACTTAAATTTTTAATATCATTTTGTGTTAAACAATAAGTACTGTATGTTACTTTGAAGATGAAATCATGAATACGACGAACTTACTACTTGCATTACCTATCTGACGTAATAACGAGAGTGGTAACATTTCAGGTATGTCATTTATTGCAGTAAATGTGAGCTTACAAGCCTTAAGGACAGTCTTATCTGTGATAAGGTGTTCCCTGATATTTGTAGAATCGTGGTATTTCTTTACATCTTAAGTTGTAGCGATACATAGCAGAGTTTTCTAGTGGTGACTTGTTGGAGCCATTTTGAAGAGTCAAACGACTGTACCAAGGAGCGATTAGAGGACCTGCTAGACAGCTGCGTTATGTGGGTTGCATGTGAATCAGGCAAAATGCAATTCAGGTCGTTCGGATACTTTTGAGCACGACTGTACATGCCAACATGTATTCTGTTTTTCTTCGGAACGATCGCATCTATGAGCAGGACAATGCAACCGGTTAAACAGCTCATTGTGTACGTGGTTGGATCGAAGACCGTTAGGGGAGAGTCTACGGTACTCCCCTGGTCACTAGACTCCACAGACTTAAACTCAGTCGAGAATCTGTGAGACCAACCGAGAACCCTACAGCAGCTAGATACGGCACTGGAGTCATTATGTCTCCACATACCTCTCGTTACCTTTCAGGATCTTACCGGCTCTCTTCCTGCACTTCTCGCAGCGGTACCCGCTAAAAATGGGGTTATTCCGGCTTTTGACAAGTAGTCACAAGAATGTGACTTTGCAGTGTATATTGCTTTGCTAAATCGCTAGAAAAAATGTTATTTATAGAAATTATTGTTCAGGAAAATTATAGATGACATATTTGAAGACGTTCAGCCTGCATCCTACTTCACATGGTCAGGAGGTTGATTAAACAAACAATGATCTGCGATTAATGGAGACACAGTTATATAAAAAAAATGTTCAAATATGTGTGAAATCTTATGTGACTTAACTGCTAAGGTCTTCAGTCCCGCCGGCCAGTGTGGCCGAGCGGTTCTAGGCGCTTCAGCCTGGAACTGCGCGTCCACTACGGTCGCAGGTTCGAATCCTGCCTCGGGCATGTATGTGTGTGATGTCCTTAGGTTAGTTAGGTTTAAGTAGTTGTAAGTTCTAGGGGACTGATGACCTCAGATATTAAGTCCCAAAGTGCTCAGAGCCATTTGAACCAACCATCATCAGTCCCTAAGCTTACACACTACTTAATATAAATTATCCTAAGGACAAACACACACAGCCATGCCCGAGGGAGGACTCGAACCTCCGCCGGGACTAGCGGCATAGTCCATGACTGCGGCGCCCCTAGACCGCTCGGCTAATCCCGCGCGGCCACAGTTATATCAATGAAACGAGTGTTTGTGCTCCATCTCAGCTTAACGTGCATCTGTTGCTGGACTCTCGTAACTGGGTAGTGTTTAAAAATGTAAGAAGTTTTTGAGGCGGTCAGAAACATCATTACATGTGTTTTCTCCAAATAAATTGGAATCAAGCTACAAGCAACCTTGTTCTTAGCTTCTGTTCCACATATAGAATTTCAGGCGTCTTTCTGTGTCAGCATATGGAACATTTAAACTACCATCTTACTGTGCCGCTAGCCGGGACGTCTTGTAGGAGTACTGTCGCCGCGTCACCTTTGAGTGGTAGCGGAATGCAGGACCCGGAGCGGGCGAGACAGTCAGTCGCTGTGAGCTCGTGAACAAGTACTGATTCCAGGACACGGTTACAGTCGGCTGTGGCTGGCTGCTTTGACTTAGTGATATCCGGTAGTGGACTCCGTAAAAAAGATCAACTTTGTTGGGTGTCCGTTTGGATTAGCACCTAGCTACAATGGTTTGTATTTGTTGGAGATACTTGGAAACATAGATCGAATGCCGATCTATCAGGAGGACTAATAATTATGTGTATTTAAACGATACTCCATCCAAGATTAAATTGAACCTTACATGATTTCTGTTAACTAAAGTGATTTAAATAAAACGAGACGTAGTCTGGAGTACGTTATACGATTGTCGTTTCATGTTAATCCTTGTTGCTATGTTCCAACGGGTGCAGCTTCGTTAACTGGAGTGGTTCCCAACTAGTCTACACCAAACTGAATTAATGGTTCTAGTGCCAAGTTAATTAGACAGAAACTGAATGGGCTCAATAGCACGCGAGTGTCACTGCGGCGGCATTTGGCAGTTGGTTTCCCCGTGTATATATCAGTGGTGCCGTTGCGTTAGTAAGCTTACTTTGCTGTTTGAATCTTAAAAGAGGTGCCTTGCCCTTTAAAAGGGATTCTTACTGGCAGGACCTCCACTTTCACCACATAACGTTGGTTCTGGTCACAACTGTCCTATCACTGTGAATTTCCGTTATTTAGAAAGGAAGACTAGAGTTGAATTTCATACAGATAACCACATACAAGAGTCATCGTCGCATCAGAAAGGACCTGAGCCTGGCGCAAGGATTCTCTATCTGACTGCATAAAAAATATCCACCACGATCAAACAAAAACTACTCATCGAATTTACAATTAATTTTACCTTCTTAATAGGGGCATTTTCATCAGGGGGTTTTGGAATGCTAACATTTCAGTCATTATCTCTATAAATTGGGTTAACAATTTTCATTGAAAGCCGGATTAAAAGCACAACAATTTATTATAAATCGAAATTTCACTTGTACAAACGAAGCATAATTATTAAGTTTACATATTTTTTACATATGGATGTAAATACAAGATTGGGGGGGGGGCATGTGTGGATGTGGCCTAAATACTGCAGTAACACAAAATACTAGAGTTCGGAGTGGATAAGGATAGGTGGAAGCTGACCATGCAGAAAAGAATTTACTCTAATAACTAGTGAAAGGTAAGAGGCGGGATCCAATAGCTAATACGTAAATATATTCAAAAGGAAAACTACGAGCTGCTTGTGCGTGCACGTTATTAAAGCTACATCCCGTCGGTAAACTAATAAAATTAATAAAGCGCATTCTGCCACACCTTGATTTATGAATACGAATAAAAAGAACCGCTGGCCTTGCTACTTCTGATTCTGTTCACACGTGGGCACCAAAGGAGAGAAAACCTAACACACAAAAGACCGTTATGAAATGTTCACTAATATCACGGAGTATTGGAAAAAGAAAGACATTCGCTGAAGGTGAAGTGGTTACAAAGTGGGTTGAATTATAACGAACGTAGTGACTGTGAGTCCCACGTATATTTTGCATACTGCATCCGACCAGGCTCTGATGCCAAGTCCAAAAACAAAATTGCAAAATGAGGAAGAAATAAAATCAATGACGCGCAAATCCTCCCTAAATTAATCATCACCTAACACTTTAATATGTATTCGCGCCTCAATCCACTTCTGAACCTAGCAAGAGCACGCATGCTTCCCAGCTTGCAACCGTCTTCTTCTGGATCTCGCCACCGACTCTCCACGACTGCTTACCACTTACAGCCGTTGTTCCAGCGGAGCCAGGACTTGTGGGGGTGGGAATTGGTGCACTTTTCGCCAGCCAATCCGGGGCCACGGATCTGCCACCGAACTAGCTGCCGTTCAAGCAGACATTCCTTACTTGGCGGAGCGACTCGTGATTGGAGGGAATTTACTAAGGGAGTCGTCAGGGAGGCCTCTTTACAGAGCCAAACGTGCAGGAGAGACTGAGTTTTAGATTGGTACTACTACTTAGGTGAATAAGAAGAGCCATATTGGTTTCTCCAAGTCGTTCAAACTACCGACCCATGCTTCGAAGCTCAAAGGACAGCGCGGGAAAAGGAAAGCCAACGTTGCTAGCTGATCGAGACTACTGAATATGAAAAATGAATTAAAAGTTCCTTGCTCCAATCCTCTCTCCAGTTTCATTATGCTGCCGATACTGAAAAAAAATCAGCAGAATAGCAGTCATGCTATTGCCGTATTAGTAATGATAATAATATGACTACAATATCGCAACTCGTAAAGAAATGAAAGAATTTCAAGATAGATGCATGTCTTTCGATACTCTTGCCTGCTCTTGTGTTCAGACACAGCACTGTAAGCAGTTATGTTAGCCTTATGCAACAGTTTGTAGTACAGTTTTAATTTTGAATATCCTTTTGTTTCTGTTAACGTTCTGTAATATTTGCTGGGCCGCTCGATGCCAGTGTGCATTTGAGCTATGATGGTAATAGTTTCCACACTTATTGATTCACCTTACCTTTCTACTTGGTTTAGTCAACAGATTTTAAACTAAGCACAGGATTCTAAAGTGAATTTGGTTGCAAGGCATGTGCCCCACTGTGTAAGGTGAAGCTCATGTAATAAGGTTGTCATTGTATTAAGTTCATTGAGGAATTTACACTCATGTTAGCCCAAGAGACCAGCTTTGGATGGCACTACACTAACGAAGTGGACGCCACTTAAGCGAATTCGTTGGGCGGCTATAATTTGGTGTAATGCGAAATGCTAATACGTTGCTTTCAGATGAACAAGATCTAATGGTATTATTTAGTGGCCGATGTGAAACTAATGCGAAATCCTATGGTTACAAGAGCTTACCTGCGCCCATTGTTTCTTGTGACGATCGACCAGCTGGTCACCTAACGAAACGAAAATTTCTTTAAATATGTGGTTGTCTAATGTAACTCATTAATTGATTGCCTGCATGAAAATTGTGCCGTGTACGCCAGTGAAACTGGCGGCTTGTCTATGGTCCTACCCTTGTCTTTGTTGGAGCTGTGGTGCCTTCTGCAGGCAGGAAAGTCGTTGGGAAATGTATTTAAGACGTTGATGCGCTTGGGTAGACGAGTTGTTGTTTTCGTGTAGGAAAAGTGTTAACGCCTCGTCGAAGCCTTACGTGCCCGGTATCTGTGGGCAAGGGGCCGCTCTGCTGCAGGAAGCTGAATTTTGCCATTGGCGGTAAGCATTGGTAGCAGGAGCTGTTGGGCATCGAAGCAGTTACGCCATGTGGCTGCATGTACTGGAGTTACCAGGAAGAGTTGGATTTATTATTTTCCTAGCGGAGAAACCACTTCATTTCGGTGAGAACTTTTCCACTTCGGCGTGTGGTTATGAAATATTTAATCTTGGTAATTTCTTGAATTTTTGGTACTCTGTGTGGCCTGAAAGCATCTTTAGAACTTGATAGTCAGTGGTCGTGTGCCCCGAGTAAATTGTGTGGCAAGTCACACGGCTGTTTTGGGTATGTCCTCAACTTTGAGCACCCGAAGATGAACCGTGAGCGGCTGTGTAACTGTGTTTTTCTTGTTTATTAACTGGATTCATGTACACTCGACAGCAAAAAAAAAGGGTCACGCCTGAATTCCAACGTGTAGGCTGCACCTGAATGTATGCAACCAACATAGCGTATCTGTGTTACACATTGTCGCTACCCTCCACAGTACAGGCATTGTATGATACACAATGGGTACTGCTGGAGACTACTAGAGAACACCGGTCTTTATGACAGTTCGTCCAGATGTAAAGTAACACCACAATAGTACAGAAGAGATCAGACAGTCTTTAAAGTTTGTAAACTAAACTTAATTACAATAAGTGACATTTCAAACGTTATGGGACAACTAATTTTGTCACATAAATCGTTCAGTAATCCTTAGGCACAAATAAATATTTGAGAAAGTATATTGATTTATTAAGTTGTATGGCAATTGGAAACAAGTTCTTTGCTGTCTAAAAGGTCTATCCGACACATGCTGAACGTCGTTCAACGTTCAACGGGGAGTGGTTTCGCATCAACTTTATATAATACTAAGCAGTTAAAAGCAAACGTGATTAACAGCGGCAAGCACTCAACGGAAATCCCAACATTAACAGCGAATCACAAGTAATATCATGGTTAACATTACTCATCAACAGTTACTTGTACACAAAGTTGTACTTTAAATGACATGACCAACGTCTTCGTTCTGGATCCGGATGCAAACCCAGAACGTAAAGCCATTGTTAACTAAGCAAGGCTTTGTGCCTTATCGACACTCGATCACTAGGCAGAAAGAGACGTCTAATATTGACGTTTGCACCAGTATCAGTTATCAATTCTCAACTTGAACGTAAATGACGATAATGTTTGTGCGAAACCAAGAACCGTAACATGACAATTAGCTTCTTGGTAATTAACCTCGAAAGACGTTGTATATTGCCGCAGTGTCAAAGAATAAAGGATGCACATGTTTAAAATTGAAATGCCATCATTTAATGCTGGTGACAAGGATGAGAATCCAGCAGCTAATCGGATTGTTGAATAAGTACGTAAAATAAGAATGTAGATATCACAGTTTTTCACCAGTAGTGAGGTTTGAACCTTAAATGACGACTGAAGTTGTATTGCCTGACCGGGACTCGAACCCGGCGCCTACCGCCGTCGTTGTCTAACCAGGAACAGACGATAAATGTCCAATTTTGGTCCATCATTAGCGATATGTGCTCACGTTTAACTAGAATAAGGCGACGAAAACGTCTATGCTGACTGCGAGTCGAACGCCGCACATATGATTATGAAGACACGTTAATTATCAAATTCTTATTCAATAGTCGCTTTGAGTAGCATGTTTAGTTGCAAACCTTAAGGCCTTTCTCATCCATAGTAACGTGTTGCCTAATATCTGCAATGTCATGGTGTTAATTTACAAGTGGATTGACTGCCGTAAAGAGCAATGTTCTCTAGTAGTCGTGTATCATTGAGATGTAAATGAAGTGCCTCAGCAGAAAGTAATTTCCGTCTTGCAGCACGTATTGTTTCACAGACACTGAGTACTTGTTATAAGTGCACAAAACGTGTATTATATACTACGCAAATACCATTATTTGGAGAAGCTGCCGACAAAACTGTTTACTTTTACATTACGCTTAGTTGTCGTGGTTGAATACACGTTTTCTTAAGGCTACATCTAATGCAGAGCGCTTACGAGAAAGAATAGTTTCCTGCGTCATGCTATTGCTAGCTAGGTGAAATATTTTGTGGTAGCTATGTTCAAAATGAATGTGTTTTTGAATGTATTGTTCGTCAAGTATTTGAATGAATCGTCAACTGTACGTGTGCCTCCACATGTTATAGCATAGTAACTGTAGCTGCGTTAGTTTATGCTACAGACTTGGGTAGGTGAGGTGTAACTTTTGATCCTTCAAGGGGTGATCGTGGCCTTTCGGCCCGGGTCTGTTCTAGCAGCGGCTCGCGAGCTACGGGCCAGGCAGGCTGGCCGAGGCGAGACGGAAGTGAGCGAGCTGGCGGAGGCGTTGTTGGGCCAGCAGCCCGGGACGAGCCAGCACGGCGGCACCGCATGCCTCTGCCTCTGCCTCTGCCGCTCCGTTTGACGTAAATATGTTTATCTCCTCTCCTGGCATTAGTGTCAGAGCAGCAAGAAGTCTGCCGTAATGGCTCACTGGGAGAGGTCTATTCGAGATAGAGTCGTCGATCTTATTGAAGAAGGAGGATGTTCTATCAGAGAAGCTGGCAGACGGTATGGCGTATCACATACCACTGCAACGAGATGGTGGAGGATCTACCTTGAAAGAGGCACCACCAACAAGGTTCCTGGCTCAGGCAGGAAGAGAGTGAGCTCACAGCAGGAAGACAGGGACCTAGTGTCTAGGAGCAGAGAAAATCCCTTTCTGAACGCCAAGCAGTTGCGGCGGGAGACCAACTTCCCCGGCTCCAGTGACACGATTCGTCGAAGGCTGAGGGACGCTGGACTGCATGCACGACGATCCGCCGTGAAACAAGAGCTCAGAGAAGACAACGTTTTATACCGGCTAGCATTTGCGGAGCTCCATCAGAAGGCGTCGTGGGACAACGTCATTTTCAATGATGAGAAGGTGTTTTCCACCAGTAACGACTTAATGAATCGTTTACAGGCCGCAAGGGACTCACCATCGACGCGAATATGTAACCACGACGAGAAGAAGTGGCCGGCTATCTGTTACCTGGTGGGGTTGGATTTCTGCGAGAGGGGCGGGAATTCTTCTCAGGATAGAAGGGACTCTGGACAGCGTGCAGTATGCCCACATATTGGAAAATGTGATGCTTCCGTCAGTGCGAATGCTGCACGCAGAAGGGGACGTCACATTGCAAGAGGACCATTCTCCCATTCACAAGTCTGCACTTGTTCAGCAGCGGCTCTCCACGATTGGCGTCAACGTCATGGACGACCGCCATGGGCGGCTGATATGAACCCCTTGGAAAACATGTGGCCTGAGGTCGCCAGAACATTAACAGAGAACTGGCAACGAAACCTACCAACTACTGCGGACGCTCTTTGGGACTGCGTCCTGGAAGCCTGGGAGAAAGTTGCTTCTTCAGGCTGTTACGTCCGACGGCTTATACATTCTACGCCAAGACGCATGATAGAAGTACAAAATAATGAAGGATTCTGGATAAAATATTAGAGCCCTTCAAATGTTTTGTTATGTCTTCTTTTTCGTCATTTATCCTCATTGGGAGCTAGTGAAAGATCGCGTGGCAACAGAAAAGATACAGTATGGGTTAGTTTTCCTTTGAGTTACCTTTTTAATTAAAGTGGGTTTCTTTTGAATATACAGTTTGTTAAATATTCTATTTTGATTTCATTTACACCCTGTCTAGATACTTACAAATTAATAAGCGTAGATGGACTCTGTCACAGTAGTTTTTGTTACTTCAAATACCCTGCTTCCATGAATACACCCTCCGTCCTCCACACAATACGCTAACCATTCATATTATGTTTACTCGTTGTTATTATCTCCTCTATTCTCTCTCACACACTCTCTCTCTGACACTAGCGCCGCAAGTGCCCTTCTATTCCTTTCCCCCAAATTTTACAAACAAATCTATCGGTTTCCATTGACGCAATTGTCTTTACTCTCTATCATTCCCCTCAACACCTATGAAACCGTATTATTTGATTTCCCCTTCCCTATAACCCATTCTTCGTTCTGAAAACAGTTCTTCCTTAGTTCTCGGTCCTAAAATAAAACGAACGGTGGCACACATCTACGTAAGCAATACTTTGCAAGCATTTCACCCTTATACACTCCTGGAAATTGAAATAAGAACACCGTGAATTCATTGTCCCAGGAAGGGGAAAATTTATTGACACATTCCTGGGGTCAGATACATCACATGATCACACTGACAGAACCACAGGCACATAGACACAGGCAACAGAGCATGCACAATGTCGGCACTAGTACAGTGTATATCCACCTTTCGCAGCAATGCAGGCTGCTATTCTCCCATGGAGACGATCGTAGAGATGCTGGATGTAGTCCTGTGGAAAGGCTTGCCATGCCATTTCCACCTGGC
This sequence comes from Schistocerca cancellata, assembly GCF_023864275.1. Taxonomy (NCBI): domain Eukaryota; kingdom Metazoa; phylum Arthropoda; class Insecta; order Orthoptera; family Acrididae; genus Schistocerca; species Schistocerca cancellata. The sequence continues at coordinate 577,326,717 of NC_064626.1, forward strand.
GCCTCAGTTGGACCAGCGTTCGTGCTGGACGTGCAGACCGCGTGAGACGACACTTCATCCAGTCCCAAACATGCTCAATGGGGGACAGATACGGAGATCTTGCTGGCCAGGGTAGTTGACTTACACCTTCTAGAGCACGTTGGGTGGCACGGGATACATGCGGACGTGCATTGTCCTGTTGGAACAGCAAGTTCCCTTGCCGGTCTAGGAATGGTAGAACGATGGGTTCGATGACGGTTTGGATGTACCGTGCACTATTCAGTGTCCCCTCGACGATCACCAGTGGTGTACGGCCAGTGTAGGAGATCGCTCCCCACACCATGATGCCGGGTGTTGGCCCTGTGTGCCTCGGTCGTATGCAGTCCTGATTGTGGCACTCACCTGCACGGCGCCAAACACGCATACGACCATCATTGGCACCAAGGCAGAAGCGACTCTCATCGCTGAAGACGACACGTCTCCATTCGTCCCTCCATTCACGCCTGTCGCGACACCACTGGAGGCGGGCTGCACGATGTTGGGGCGTGAGCGGAAGACGGCCTAACGGTGTGCGAAACCGTAGCCCAGCTTCATGGAGACGGTTGCGAATGGTCCTCGCCGATACCCCAGGAGCAACAGTGTCCCTAATTTGCTGGGAAGTGGCGGTGCGGTCCCCTACGGCACTGCGTAGGATCCTACGGTCTTGGCGTGCATCCGTGCGTCGCTGCGGTCCGGTCCCAGGTCGACGGGCACGTGCACCTTCCGCCGACCACTGGCGACAACATCGATGTACTGTGGAGACCTCACGCCCCACGTGTTGAGCAATTCGGCAGTACGTCCACCCGGCCTCCCGCATGCCCACTATACGCCCTCGCTCAAAGTCCGTCAACTGCACATACGGTTCACGTCCACGCTGTCGCGGCATGCTACCAGTGTTAAAGACTGCGATGGAGCTCCGTATGCCACGGCAAACTGGCTGACACTGACGGCGGCGGTGCACAAATGCTGCGCAGCTAGCGCCATTCGACGGCCAACACCGCGGTTCCTGGTGTGTCCGCTGTGCCGTGCGTGTGATCATTGCTTGTACAGCGCTCTCGCAGTGTCCGGAGCAAGTATGGTGGGTCTGACACACCGGTGTCAATGTGTTCTTTTTTTCCATTTCCAGGAGTGTATTTTGCACTTCTGCATTTCTGTCCATTCCCAGATGCCACCCTCCTTACTGTTACCCGTCCCTTGACATCTGCATCTACGTCTAAATGAATACTCTGAAATTCATAATTATGTGCTTGGCAGGAGGTTCTGTGGTCTGGTGGATTAATCTTGTATTGATGTGTAAAACGTGTAGGTTCACATCTTACGTCAGGCGTGGATTTTTGACAGACACAAATAACTCTCCTTCACCCCTAGTAACGCCAAGTGCAGAACGCCAGTAAGCTCAGTAGTTAAATATCCGCAGTAAAGATAACATCCCTTCGCTGCTGACTGGGGCAGAGCGGCATTCGTTTGAGCTGTGATAGATGGAGAAACCCCGGAAGGCAAAGACTCTGTCACCAGCAAGCCGTCGTAAACTAGAAAACCTATTTTATTTAATGAACCAATGGCCATGTAAGATCACAAGGCTCTTACTTTATTTGAAACTGAGACGTTGAAATTTGTTGTGCTGGACTCGGAAAGTCCGCAGCTCGTGGTCGTGCGGTAGCGTTCTCGCTTTCCGCGCCCGGGTTCCCGGGTTCGATTCCCGTTGGGGTCAAGGATTTTCTCTGCCTCGTGATGACTGGGTGTTGTGTGATGTCCTTAGGTTAGTTAGCTTTAAGTAGCTGTAAGTTCTAGGAGACTGATGACCATAGATGTTAAGTCCCATAGTGCTCAGAGCCATTTGAACCATTTTTTTGACTGGGATTCGAATTCGATTTCACTATGTTCCCCAAGATTGCAAACTCTTCTAGGCCTCCTCGAAAGGCACCTATCTGGTTTAGAATACTGATCAGCAAAAAATATTCATTATTTCATTTTAAGCCCTAGCATGTGCACTCCGAACTACTAGTGAAAAATAGTTGAATTTTAGACGTCTCTTTGTGCGTTGTCAGCTGTAACGTCTTCGTTCCAACTCACAGACACATGATGAGCTTTTTATCACAACATTACAAGATCAAACGTTTCATAACATCTTTTCAAGTTCAAACATTCCTTTCCATCCTACTGGCGATAATGGATTTGGATTTGACATTGTGTTCGTTGTGATCACCAACGACGATATGTTGTGGGTTGAACTTCTAGCCAGCAGAGTATTTTCCATCACATCATTGAAAGTACAAACATGCCGCTCCTAGCTATTATTGGAAAAGAATTTGATAGTTAAAGTGTCGTCATGACCACGTGTGCGGGGTCTGAATTCCATTCAGCACAGAACTTTTCCGCGCTTGATGTCTAGCTAAACATACGCACATTTCGCTACTGGTGAACCAACAGTAGCTATTTATCGTCTGTTCCTGGCTAGAAAACGACGGTGCTAGACGCTGGGTTCGAATCCCAGTCAGGTAAACACAATTCTAACGTCTTTTATGGTTCCAACATCTCGCTATTGGTGAAAACATTTTATATTTAACTTCTGATTTTACGTACTTCGTTAACAATCAGATTAGATGCTGGGTTCGCATCCCTGTCACAAGCTTTACACGATGGCATTCCAATTTTAAACATGAGCATACCTTGTTCCTTGTGAATGACACCATATTAACCGTCGTTGGAGGTAGTTCCCAGGAAGGTAACTGTTATGACAGGATTCCCAGTTCAGTAGAAACATTTTCGTCATTTATTTTCAGGATCTGAATTGATAACTGATACTTGTGCAAACGTCTATACTTCACGCCTAATGATCGGGCACAACGAAAGCTTAGCTTAGTTAGCAATGGCTATAGGTGCTGGGTTTGAATCCAGATCCAGAACGACGTCGTTGGTCATGTCATTTAATGTTCAAATTTGTGTACACGTAGCTGTTGATGTGTTACGAGAACAATGATATTACTGGTGATTTGCTTTTAATGTTGAAATTTCTGTAGACTGCTTGTTGCTGTTAATCGTGTTTTTTTTTTTTTTTTTTTTTTTTTTTTTTTTTTTTTTTTTTTTTTTTTTTTTTTTTTTACCGGCTCGTTCACTATCCAGTTTCCAGAGCCACTCGCCGTTCAGCACGTGGATGGAAAACCTTTTCGAGCACGAGAAACCTTTTTCCAATTGCCATACAGCTTTGTAACTTCATATATTGTCTCCAGTATTTAATTTTGACGAAGTATTACTGTACGATGTATGTAAAATAATCCGTTTTCTCAGAACTTTTGGAATGTCACTTGTAATTAAGGTTAGTTTATGAGTGTTATGGGGTGTCTCATCGCTAATAACGTGTTTTCTAATATGTTTTGTATCACGATATTAATTGACTCTTAGACTGACTGCCATAAAGACTGTTCTCTGGTAGTCTCTTGTGGTACCCACTGTGTGTAGTCAAACGACTCTATCCCATGGGGTTCTGGTGTTTAGAGGACGTGCAACACAGCTACGATATGTTGGTTGTATTCGCAGTGACCCACTTTTTTGGCTGTCAAGTGTACGTCTTGCAGTTGTTTTACTGTAAGATTGGTAGAAAGCTTAAGTATGCTGCAGTGGCTGTTTTGTTTATACGGAATGATCGACTCACGTTACTGCCTGTAAAATTTAGGAACTTTGTTGAGTAATGATGGTCACAGCAGACTACGCATTTTCTACTTGAAATTACGTTGCTGATCCTGTTGCGTCTCAACTGACTATTCGATACTTAGTGTCAGGTTTTGGCAGTTTTATGTTGAAGCTTGTGATTTAACGTTGCGTAACTTGATCTGTTTGTTTCACTTTCTGCAGTTGTATGTGTAACGATGTTTCTAAGGATGAAGTATTGTTTTGGCTTTAACTCTTCTGAGTGAAGAAAGTGTGTGTGAAATCTTATGGGACTTAAGTGCTAAGGTCATCTGTCCCTAAGCTTCCACACTACTTAACCTAAATTATCCTAAGGACAAACACACACACCCATGCCCGAGGGAGGACTCGAACCTCCGCCGGGACCAGCCGCACAGTCCGTGACTGCACCGCCCAAGGCCGCTCGGCTAATACCGTGCGGCTCTCAGTGAAAAGGGTGAATCACTAGTCACTGGATAACTTTGTAAACAGCGGGTGTTCACACCAGGAAGAACGCGCCCGCACCGAAAGAAGGTATGCGTGGCGTATCTAAAGAGTTCGGTGAATGGCGTCATATCTGCACGGCAACTTGGCGCATATGTGCGTGCATGCGCATGGGTCGATACATGGAATGCACTGCTGTGTAAAAAGACTGCGACCAGTTGAGCGTAGTCAGTGTGAGAGGAAGTGTCACAGCGCAATGGAGCAACGTGTAAACTTCAAGTTCTGCTATAAATTGAGGAAAACTGCAACGGAGACGCATGGAATGTTGGTGCAGGTGTACGGGAGGGAAGCCGTGACCTGAAAATGTGTTTGCGAATGGGTTAAACGTCTCCGTGAAGGGAAGGAAGCAACTGATGATCATCCAAGTTGAGGTCGGCCAACGACTAAAAAAAAAAAAAATGGTTAAAATGGCTCTGATCACAATGGGACTTAACATCTGAGGTCATCAGTCCCCTAGAACTGAGAAGTACTTAAACCTAACTAACCTAACAACATCACACATAACCATGCCCGAGGCAGGATTCGAACCTGCGACCAAAGCGGTCGCGCGTTTCCAGACTGAAGCGCCTAGAACCGCTCGGCCATACCGGCCGGCGGCCAACGACAAGCAGAACCCCAGGAAAGATCGAGAAAGTGCGATAAATGCTGGCAGAAGATCGGCGATGAACTCCCAGCGTGACTGCGGAGGAACCGGACATTAACAAAGACACTGTGCACACCATTGTCCGCGATGATTTGGATAAGCAGAGGCACAAGCTCACAGACGAGCAGAAAGCAAGACGGATGGTAACTGCTGGTAATTCCATTTCATTGTGTGACCTGGATCCATTGCTTCTGAACACCAACGTCATGGGAGGTGAGACCTGGTGCTACCAGTTCGATCCGGAATCAAAACGGCAATCGATGTCATGATGTTCCCCGTCCTCCCCGCGAGCAATGAAAAGCCGTCTGCAAATATCCAAGGTGAAAACACTGCAGATCGCCTTCATCGACAACAACTGTATCATCCACAAGGAATTTGTTCCTGCAGGTCAGACCATTAATGCTGCATTTTACCCGTCCGTTTTGAACCGACTGCTACAGCGTACCCGGCGGGTTCGGCCAGAGTTGCACAGGACTGGAAGATGGATGCTGCTCCATGACAATGCCCCTGAAGGTCCGCAGCTCGTGGTCGTGCGGTAGCGTTCTCGCTTCCCACGCCCGGGTTCCCGGGTTCGATTCACGGCGGTGTCAGGGATTTTCTCTGCCTCGTGATGACTGGGTGTTGTAAGTAGTTCTAAGTTCTAGGGGACTGATGACCATAGCCGTTAAGTCCCATAGAGCTCAGAGCCATTTTGAATGCCCCTGCACACTGCACGAACCGTGTGCGCCAACTCCTGGCGCAGAAGGTGGTAACTGTTCTTGAACACCCTCCAAAATCCCCTGATTAGGCTCCTGCGGACTTCTTCCTGTTTCCCCGCTTCGAGGCAGCCATGAAAGGTGAACGTTGTGCGGACGTCAGTGCCAACAAAGATCGTGTGACAGACGTTCTGCGATCGATTCCACAGGAGGTCTTTGCTGACAGTTTCCAGAAACTGGAAGAACGTTGTCAAAAGTGTGTTGTAGCGGGGCGGGCGATTATTTTGAAGAGCAATACGAACATTTGTATATTTTGTTTTGTTTGTTGTCTGATAGCGATCAATGAACTTTTTAGGCACACCACGTATTTTTCTCTCTGTTCAAGTTGTCGTGTGAGCTGACGTTGTAACTCTTGAGATTATTGTTCCGGAGCATATCTTGCTGCACAGATATCAGTACGTCACTCTGCCTGGATATTGGTTTACCGCTGGAATGCTTACCTTGAACTAGTACATACTTTTCAGTGCCTAATGACGCAGTGTTAAGCATGTGGACGCCTGTTTGTTCTTGTTTAGGAACACGGTAGAGTTCCATTATTAGACTGCTATTAGCGTGCCTTGAAATTGTTTGCGTTGTTTTATGCGCCATCCTATTCAAAGGTATTACTCTTGGCGCTTGTATAAACCCTTGATCACTTTCTCGTTTCTGAAGTCCTGGCTTTTTCGAAAGACGCTTTACGCATATAACAGAGAACAGTTTCTTATAAGCACACAACAATGAATTTTGTTAGTTCGTGGCTTGTGTTGGTCAGATAATTACTTTAAGGACTGCCTTACTTAAGATATTGTTACGCGCTTTGAAACTATCGCCAAATATAGGATGTTGTAATTTACTCTCACTAATTGCTAGTTAAATCGTAACCAACCTGAAGTATTATTGTACCGTGTGTTGGTTATAGTGAGGCTTGCTGCTTTGTGTTCCAGATTAGAAGTATTGCGGACTTACGTTTAGCCGCCCTTGAGCTTCGCAAAAGGGCTTTTCTTCATTATTGCATTTTATATGGCAATAGTTGTTGGTTGGGTTGTTTTGTTTGATCATTGCGTTTGAATTTGGACAGCCGTTAAATATTGTAATGCGGATCCACTATTAAATTTTTCTATATCGAACCAACTCCGAAAAAGGTTGAAGAGTCGGCGTACCGTATGGTTAAAATAAGATTTATCAACTTTTTTATTGGGTGCAAAATTGTGATATGAAATTTGTAAACCCCTGTAAAGAATTTTTTTGTGAAGTTGTTAATAAATTTATTATTACTCTTACATTGCGTTTAGTTCACTACTGCGAGAAAAGCGTTATTTCATTGTTTTACCTTTTTATCTGTTGTATGAAGTTAATTAGTGAAATGTGTGAATGTGTCAACCAGCACTCACTTCATCCACAACGCGCTCCACACCGTTATGCGGCACAAATGTAGTAGCTGAGCGAAAATATCTGGAGGAGTTGTGCAGAGTGATCTATGCTATGTTTCGAAAGGGCGTCTGGTATCGTGAGAAATCCGGCGTATCCAAAGGAAGATGAGGTCCAGTACGAGCTTTTCCGTAGGGACCGTAAGGGAATGTTATGTTAGTTGCACAAATACGTTGAAATTTGCACAAACCAATCATCATAAAGTTTGGAGGGGAAAGAAGAGTTGGCTGTCGCTGATATTCGTAGTGCGTTTAATGAGATTCTAGACGATGCGGAAATCTAATCAGACCATTAGTCAATTTAGCAGGCTACATGGCTGTGTGGATCATTACCCTGGAAGGTTAAGAAACTCAACAGGCCTGGCTGTTAGTGGCTGGTGAGTTGCAACCGCGAACACTGGAAATCGGTCTGTGTTTAAGTGAGTTTTCTGCTACACAAATGATAATATTTGAGAGGAAACATTAGATAATGTGCAATTCGTTATAGAAAATTTATTAGTTAATCTGTCCAATCCCTTCAAAGAGAATATACGTCAAGATGTAAGACTTTTGTTATGTAATACGACAGAGGAATACTTCAATTGTTAGAAGTACGAACTTACCTCCACAATCTGATATGAGCAATGGAAAATTGCGTAAACAGAATACGGAAACGACAAGAGCTATGACTACCACGTACTGAGACTATAATTAAACACCACGTACTGGATGACCTAACACCAAAAGATAGACATGGCAGTAATTTGTAAACAATCGAAAGCATTTAAGAAATTAGTTTCGTACGGTAGACGCAGGGAATAACGTACGTATATGACAGAAGGTGAAAACAAGAGAAGTATGAAGAAAACCAGCTGCTAAAGTAAATGACTGATACAACGTTTGGAGTTTACAGAGCAGTGAGGTCGGACAACGTTGGCGGTACGGGGCGGTCAAACATATTAGAAGGAATTGTAGGAACGGGCAAGCTCCATCCAAAAAGTACTGACTTTGCAGGTGTGCCCATCATTGGAAAAAAAGGCACCCCTGATAATAATGGTTAAAGGGAATACACAAACTGATACGGGCAACTTTCCATTCGTAGTGTACTTAAATAAATGAAGAACCGGAACGTGCGTTACTAGGACGGGAAGTGATATAAAACATTTGTTACATTTTTTGTTGAACAAATGTTGAACACAAGTACACCATTTTAAAAAGAGTCTCCCTATCGTTCAACACACTTCCTCCAGCGCGTAGGGAAGGAAACAAAAATTGCTTTGGTCGTGTGCGCAGACCGTCGTACGCTGCCTGCTGCACCTTTCCCTCGGAAAGAAATTTCTTTCCTCCCGTCACCTCTTTGAGTCGTCCAAACACGTGGTAATCACTCGGAGCGACGTGTTGTGAGTATGGCGGATGTGGCAGAGTATGAAAGCACCGGTTCTGGAATGAGCTGCCGTGGCACCCATCTTGCATACACTTTGTGAAACTTAGGCACTTCACGAATGATGTGATGTGCTGAGCCCTGACTAGTGTTCAAGTCTATGGCTACTTCATCCACCGTCAAGCAGCGCTTTCCCATCGCAGTGCCTTTAACTACACTCCTGGAAATTGAAATAAGAACACCGTGAATTCATTGTCCCAGGAAGGGGAAACTTTATTGACACATTCCTGGGGTCAGATACATCACATGATCACACTGACAGAACCACAGGCACATAGACACAGGCAACAGAGAATGCACAATGTCGGCACTAGTACAGTGTATATCCACCTTTCGCAGCAATGCAGGCTGCTATTCTCCCATGGAGACGATCGTAGAGATGCTGGATGTAGTCCTGTGGAACGGCTTGCCATGCCATTTCCACCTGGCGCCTCAGTTGGACCAGCGTTCGTGCTGGACGTGCAGACCACGCGAGACGACGCTTCATCCAGTCCCAAACATGCTCAATGGGGGACAGATCCGGAGATCTTGCTGGCCAGGGTAGTTGACTTACACCTTCTAGAGCACGTTGGGTGGCACGGGATACATGCGGACGTGCATTGTTCTGTTGGAACAGCAAGTTCCCTTGCCGGTCTAGGAATGGTAGAACGATGGGTTCGATGACGGTTTGGATGTACCGTGCACTATTCAGTGTCCCCTCGACGATCACCAGTGGTGTACGGCCAGTGTAGGAGATCGCTCCCCACACCATGATGCCGGGTGTTGGCCCTGTGTGCCTCGGTCGTATGCAGTCCTGATTGTGGCGCTCACCTGCACGGCGCCAAACACGCATACGACCATCATTGGCACCAAGGCAGAAGCGACTCTCATTGCTGAAGACGACACGTCTCCATTCGTCCCTCCATTCACGCCTGTCGCGACACCACTGGAGGCGGGCTGCACGATGTTGGGGCGTGAGCGGAAGACGGCCTAACGGTGTGCGGGACCGTAGCCCAGCTTCATGGAGACGGTTGCGAATGGTCCTCGCCGATACCCCAGGAGCAACAGTGTCCCTAATTTGCTGGGAAGTGGCGGTGCGGTCCCATACGGCACTGCGTAGGATCCTACGGTCTTGGCGTGCATCCGTGCGTCGCTGCGGTCCGGTCCCAGGTCGACGGGCACATGGCCCTTCCTCCGACCACTGGCGACAACATCGATGTACTGTGGAGACCTCACGCCCCACGTGTTGAGCAATTCGGCGGTACGTCCACCCGGCCTCCCGCATGCCCACTATACGCCCTCGCTCAAAGTCCGTCAACTGCACATACGGTTCACGTCCACGCTGTCGCGGCATGCTACCAGTGTTAAAGACTGCGATGGTGCTCCGTATCCCACGGCAAACTGGCTGACACTGACGGCGGCAGTGCACAAATGCTGCGCAGCTAGCGCCATTCGACGGCCAACACCGCGGTTCCTGGTGTGTCCGCTGTGCCGTGCGTGTTATCATTGCTTGTACAGCCCTCTCGCAGTGTCCGGAGCAAGTATGGTGGGTCTGATACACCGGTGTCAATGTGTTCTTTTTTCCATTTCCAGGAGTGTATTACCGTTGGATCCGGTGTCATAACGCGGTGTGCCTGAACCGGGCGCTCAGCGTCAGTCACGGAAATCACACCATTTCAGAACTTCATACTGTACTCACACTCGGTGCAGCGACAGACATGCATCACCGCTCAGGAAACATGTAACAGAACGCTGTTCTTCCTTGGTGCAGATCGCATGCTAGGCAGTCGTTGTGTACTGGTTTTGTGGCCGCGTTTCGCTTGTATGTTGCATACTACGACCTGTTGTTGATTTTTTTTTGGTTGAGTGATTTCCTAAACGTGGAAGTACTTGAATAATGAAAATTGAAACCAACACCTAAACTGTAATTCAAAATATGCTACCACTTTCGATGCGAAAGAGCGTCATCTTCAGGCCGCAAGAATAATCTGTCATCAACATACGAACAACGATGACAAAGGCAAACGGAATCTTCAAATGGAAGCATGGAAACAATACAGTTTATTAAGCATGTTAGGCCAGCGTGTGCAACCAGCACTGTCGAGTGCTGCTATTTCCAGTAAAAATATTGTTGTTAATACTTACTGTTTTACTTATATTATAACGCAGGGATAAAAGAAAGCGAAGACACGACAGCGAAACTCGCAGTGTCAATGGAAGATTACAGAAGGGTGAGAATATTAAACCATACCCATGGAAGCAGGAGCTGCTAACCTTCACCACTCACTACCATAAAAACAAAAACAAAAATAGTAGTTCTTCAGGAGTTGGTGCCATACATACAGACTGTTCAGTAATTCCCGTTACAGACTTAGAAGACTTGTACAGATTTTACTTGTAGAGATTTAACTCCTGTGCACTACCCCTTGTGAGGTCATATGCAGAGTTTAATTTACGATACTCCTGCAGAGACAGAGGAAGATTTGCTGACACCTGTTCTGAGCATTGCACTAGACAATGGAGAAACATCAGGTGGGATGGAGAACGTATACTAGAACATGCTTCGCATTACAACGTCTGTAAGAACGGTGATGGTAGTCACATCGAGCCGCTGTTGTAAGGCATCACTACTGTACTGTACGCACAGTATACCGTGTTCTCTTCTGTTCTGGAATAATATAAACACGTAATGTTTACGTCTTAATACAAATTGTTGCCTAATAATTGTACTGCGTCACGCTTAATTCAATTGCTCAAGCAGACGTGGATGTGTTAGACGTCCGAATTGAAACCGTCTTCGAACGGAAACAGTACATTTTCTGCCGTGGGCTGCTATCAGAAATATTATGTACTCACTCAAGTCCTGGAAGATTGTAGCGGGAATTTCTGGACACCCTTGTGAGAGGTCCACATGTATGTTGTGCCCGAATTTGTAATATATTTCATGAAGAATGACGTGTAATGGTTATTACATCTAGAAGAGATTGTATCTTTGACACCACTGAACCACCACTGGTTATTACATCTAGAAGAGATTATATCGTTGACACCACTGAACCAAAGATGTTGACTGAGGGGCAGAATCGATTGTTAAGTAGGGGCGCTCGGAGCGCAGAGTCAGTTGCTGCTGCACTCTGTTAAAGGTAGAATGTAGACTTTCAGCTAGTGGCTGGCTGTGCGAATTTAGCTGCTAGACTATGGACGGACCATAGTACAGTTTTGTAAGGTAATGAAATATTGTATAGTTTTAAGTATGCAGCAATGCAATGTGGCTTTTGCTAATTCTAACAGTACCGAACCTTGAATGTAGGAACCAAGTATCTTCCATCAGATGTAATCTCTAGGTTGATTAGGTATATCCGATTTGTAATATTTTGTGTATTTTGTAAACCTGATACAAGGAAGTTAAATTTTATAATCTGTTTTGTTAAGCGATGTCAGAACTTTTATCATGTAACAATCCAGGTATTGTTAACTACGTCACTAAGTGAGAATTGTAGAATAGTTCAGAAGTTCACTGATTTTGAAGTTAACGTAAAATTTTTCATACCAGATATCGTGAACGAGAAATTATATTTTGAATACAAGTTTCAAAGTGAAACAATCGGTCTTAGCATATCCCCTTATCAGTAACTCATCCTCTTCCACATCGTATTTATTTAAATCTAATGAATTTTTTTAAATAGAAATGAGTTTTTAATCAGAGTGAGAAAAAAAAATTAATGTTCCAGAATCAGAAAAGTATTAATGTTTGTAACAACTTTAATGCGGCCAGCATTCCACAGCACTGACACAGTATCCAAAATTATCACTGAATATTTGAAAGGTTATTAATTTATCAACTAATCTAATTAGATTATTTGAAGGAAGCTATTTTACGGCCAGCATTGCACTTCGCTGAGCAAAGACTGAATATTTTATATTCTTCCTGAGGAGAGAACCGAATACCAAGATTACACACGTTGCGACTCAAGAGATATGAAAAATTTATTCCATTGCTTATTTGCATACAGAATTTTATCAGTTTATTGCACAGGACTATAGAACTCGGTACTAACGAGACTGAGTAAATTCCAGAGGGACTGATTTCATTGTAGGGGTTACATACTGATTTTCCAGATTAAGTTGTGTAATTTTTCTTTGGATTACAGTAAAACAGATAAAGCACACAATTTGTTCAACAACACCTCACACGGTAAATTTCGGTAAGACAAACATTACGTTTTGAACATCCATTAACAAATATAAATTCATTAGTGCAGAACTTTACACCCTGTAGAAATGTGTTATCATGAATCACCTGTAGGAAGTCACTTAAGCATTTTCAAGACTCGAAATAAGAGAAAATTCTAATGGAGGAACACGGACACACAAATCGAAAATGGAGTAACGGTGTCAAAGGCTGTGCTGAATGGAAGTTGTCTCAAACTTGAAAACTGGGTTCTTAAAATCTTAACCATCTGGAAAAGTCTTAAGAAGGTGATATAGCACAGGTAACTCTGCAGTATAGTCGACAGGTGACAGGGTGATACAGGGATGCAAATAAATGGACACTTATTTTGGATTAGGTGCGAACGGGCAGTAGTTTACGAGAAAATGACGGTCAAAGTTTCGACATGACTTTATCATGGTACTTGCTCAGCGTAAGACCAACTAGCGCAGTGGCTAAGATTACAGTTCTAAAAATTTGGCCTAGAATTTAAATCCAATCTTACTCGTCTTTTTTGTGGAAATATGTGTCGTTAATATATTTTTATGACCTCTTGAAATACAACGGAATTCATGGCAGAAGAAATACAGTTTTCAAATCTTATTACAATTGATTTTATCGTCACAACAAACACGAATTAACGATGTTTTACCTTTTATCTGTTGTATGAAGTTAGGTTAATAAATGTGTGAAAGTGTCACCGTTCATTCATTTCATCCAGAACTATCTCGAAATCATGCTGTGGTAAGACATTAATAACCAATATTCTGTAACTATACTTAATACTACCGTACGTTATTGCTAAATGAACTACGATCCTCAACTGTTTCTTATTGGTATGTAAACATAGCACATTTTTGACAGTTTTCATGACAACTAGAAAAATAAACGTACTCATTTCGCTAATTTTAGCACAAAATTTTAAGTAAGATGTTCACTCAATCGATCTGACACAGGAGCAAAGTGGTTGCTAATCCAGAGCAGTTTGGAACTGATTAGTGATTTAGGTATTAAGCATTTCGCTTTGCTTTACGGTGAATTTAGAGTCATTGCCTCTCCTTAGGTGTAAAGATTAATTTTTCTCACATATTTGTCATTACGTGTTTCCTGAATGGTGTTACGACAGTGAATCCAGTGCTTACGATTGTAGGTTCAAATGTTTGTTTCTGTTCGTGTTTGACAATATAGTGTTGGTTATAATCAGCTCTCACGAGTTTATTTTGCCGAGAGACACATTACTCCTCGTATTATATCCTTTTAAATTTAATATTCTGATTGGAGACATTTTAATTGTGTTATTTGAAATAACTGCTAATAATTAGGTTTGCGGCTACTGCGCCATGGTTGAGGCATAGCAGTACTTAATAGAAATTGTATGCATCCGAGTTGGGTTACAGAAATTTAATCAGCTAAGACTGCGTCCCACCGAGCGACGGGCGCAGTGGTTAGGGCACTGGACTTGCATTCGGGAGGACGATGGTTTAAACCGGGCCATCCAGATTTAGGTTTCCCGTGATTTCGATAAATACCTCCTGGCAAATACCGGGATAGTGCCTTTCAAAGGGCACGGTCGATTCCCTGCCCCATCCTTGATTGGGCAAGAAAGCCGACAACGATCGGGAGAGTGGTGTGCTGACATCATGCTCCTGCACGCCGCATGCGATGACGTCGTTGGTGGCGGTTGACACGGCGGTCGGTCGGTCCCGATTGGCACACTAGGGTGTGAACTTCGAGCTTTGCTTTGCTACGAATGCTGTGCTGCTCGATGCTGTTAACAGACTTGTGGTTGTGCTGCCTCACTGAATTTTTACAGTAACGTGCATGACCGAAGGCTAGAGTATGTTACATGACAGTTCCGTTAATTAACAATTTTCTGCATTTCACCTCCAACCGCACTGAAGTGGGAATACAGCGCCATTGCCCTTCTGGGCGCTACAAGCGAAAGGCTAACGTACGTTCTACATTAAGATTACACTTACGAAGTCTTTCACTCATATTCGATGTTCAGAAATTTCTGTTACAAAGTTCTCGGAATTATAGAGAGAAGTGAGTATATAATATTTTGAATAGAAAGCCATGTCCGGAAAGGTACCATGACCGTTTCAGTTCAGATGTGTAACACGTTTATGTCTGCTGAGGGTAAGATGACGAAGATGGTGTTTGGTTTGTGGGGCGCTCAACTGCGCAGTTATCAGTGCCCGTACAAATTCCCAGCCTTTGTTCAGTCCAGTCTCGCCACGTGCATGAATGATGATGACATGATGAGGACAACACAAACACCCAGTCATCTCGAGGAAGGTGAAAATCCCTGACCCCGCAGGGAATCGAATCCGGTACCCCGTTCTCGGGAAGCGATAACGCGACCGTGAGACCACGAGCTGCGGTCTCCTGAGGCTAACAGGTAAGTCTCAGAGCTGCTCGTGCTGGCATGCAATAGGGTAGACGGGATGACTTGTACTGCGTCAGACGATCACCTAAATGTCCATCAGGGAATATGGTTTTACCACGATGGTGCGCCACACGTGTGGTTGGGAGACATCTCAACAAATTAACTTATATGGTGAAAAACGGATTGGCCGAGGGCGTCCAACCACGTGGCAGCCACGATCGCCAGATTTAACTCCTGTGGACTACCTCTTGAGGGGTCGCATGCTACGTTTAATTTACGAGACTTCAGCAGAGTCAAAGGAAAATCTGCTGGCACGAGTTCTAGCCGCTGCACTAGAAACTGAAGGAACGTCAGGTAGGACGGAGAGTGTGTACCAGACCGCACTTCGTAGGTACAGTGTCTGTAACTACACTGGTAATGGCCACATCGAGCCGTTGTTATGTATCAGTGCTGTTCTGTACGTACAGTACGCTGAGTTTATTTTTGTTTTGGTATTATGTAAACACATAAAGTTTAAATGTTAACACTAACTAATGTGCTTAACTAATAAATGGGTGTTTTACTATGTTTCCTATCAAATTGTTAGCGAATAATCGTACTCCGTCACGCTTAATTTAAATCCTCAAGTACAAGGGGATGAGTTAAACACTTTAATTGGAACAGTCGTAGAATAGGGAGATATATTCCTGGATATGGGTGCCTATTCAGAAAGGTATGTACTCATTCCCTCTACAAATCCTAGAAATTTGTAACGGAAATTTCCGAACACCTTGTATACTACATGTGTAACACTCTTTAAACAAGAGAAATAATAAACTTTACGATTACGGTGCATGAATGTCTCATTTGTGGAACGAGTACTGGACTCGAATTGTCGTGCTGCGTGTTGTAAGCGCAAGTCTGTGCTTACTCTGTGTTATTCTTAGCAAAACTTTACATGAACTGATTGGACAATGCAACTCCTAATACCAATAAAGAAATAGTAAATACAAAATATATTCAGCTTCTTAGGCACTGAAACATCCGGCTCTGTTCATAACTGGTAACTTTGGTCCCTGTGCATATAACATCTTATTTTACCTCTGGAACAGCAACTGTGGAACGCGATATACTCTGAACTCATATAAATATGCTAGCTACTGGCTCAGCAGTGTGCAATGCTGGCCATAACACAAGGACATGAAATTTTTTTGGCTGATAATCCAACTTCTTTAAAAAAAATGTATGACCTGGACAGGCAAGAGTTATTGACTTTGGTGAATTACTAACACAGAGATATTTTTGCAAAACTATATTGCATTTTAAATTCGGCTTCTGAAAAACATATGACAATTGAAGTTACATTGCTCACAACTGATTCACAATCAATGAGGTTCAAAGAGTAAGTATTATCTAACCTCATTATACCATTGTAAATGTAAATATCAAATTTCATTGGACTCTGTTAACAAGTCTTAGAAGAATTACCAAAGTGAAATATATAACTAGCCTTTTTATCAAAACAGTTTGTAACCTCCCCCTCACTTATCGACCTTAATGACAGTGAAAAATTAAACCGCGTGTACCTAATGGAAATTTGGGAAAAACAATCGCCACCAAAGTTAAACTGTCGGTAAAGGGGGAGGAAAGGGTTACATCTAAATGAAAGGAAAAATGCTAATGAAACAGGTAGATATTAATTTTGAAAAGGGGTAAAGTTAATAAAGAAAGTAAATGTGCGGCCGTTACGTTAACAATTAACTAGCGGTAATTAGATATTTGAGATTTGGGGGAAATTACGGTCGCCAGTCCTAAGGACAATTACTATAGTAACTGAAAAAGAAAGGTTATTACACATATAATTAGCACTAGAAGTGTGGCAACTGAAGGTTGACGCGTGTAGTGTGAAAAACTGAAAGTTTGTCAGAAGTAATAAATTTCGCTACACTCTGACTTAATTTAGCAAAAGAATTAATAAAACAGGAAAACCGAAAGTGAATTTAGTGACTGAAGTTAATAGTGAGCTTTCTTTCTGAAGCACATCGAAATTCAGTAAAATACGGTTAGTCTTGGACTACCTCAACAATCATTTCAAAAGCTACTTGAATCTACGCAATTTAGAAATAAGGGATTTAACTTTGAACTTGAATTAAATGTTTCTGAACAATTAACAATAGTAAAATTTAGTACGTACCAAGCTGAGCTGCAGTCACAGGTAAGCTAAAATACGGTAACAAAACTTGCACTCTTAATTCGTGCTTGTGTAATCTAAATATTGTAGCCAGCTATGAATGCCTTAACTGAACTTTGAAATTAAAGCAGTGAAATCGAATTATATTTGAATTTCAACGACACTCGGGTTCATTTCGGAAAAGGTAGGGACCCTGCTTGGCAATGCAATTGGGACAATGAGCAACAAAGGTTCATGCTAAGTTGCTGTAATTTTGTGATTTGAACAGTTTTAAAAGCTGAGGTCTGCCATACAGTTCTAAAACTTTACGTGCTTGCAGTCTTCCTTGTTGGTTGATTGAAGGTTTGAAGCCGTCGATCGAGGAGATGGCGACAGTCACTCATTGTCGGCCGTCGCTGTTGCAGAAGCTGGATGTTGGCGCGCCCTCTTCTCGACACGGTCAATTGACGAAACGGGCTCTTGATGTGCGCTAGCTAATGTTTCCCGTCCGCGACACCATGTCAGAAACTATCATCGCAAGTCGAGCGCAATTACATGCTGCCAAACCCCGAAAGCGCGGCAACTCGCGGGAGCGTCACACAACACACCTGCTCCACTCGCTACTCCAGCCAGACCCTCTATGCCCTGCCCGCGCTCCACGCGACAGAGTTAACACTACCAAAGATCCTACACACTTTGATTCTTCACACGACCTATCGATGTAATCGTTCGATAGCAGTTTTCCCTAGGCAAGACCCAGCGTAAAAATACAAATAATATTTACGAAACAAACCAATTATACATAGACATAAATGCGTAAATATATATATATATACAAATAGTAAAACAATTACAATATACGAAGACACAGAAATGTTATATATTCAGGTAACAAAAATAAGTAAAACAAATTTATAGTACAATAAATGGAAATAGGATGATATGCATTTCCGGCGTTACAAGTTTACATACATTCTGGACTTACTCAACAATTACAGATTATCAGCCAACTCACCTATAACGCGCTGGCGAAAGCTGTACGCCCAAAGATCTCTTACTCCAACACTACAATCTCAGACCAGAAGCAGCATCGCTGTCTCTGAGGTCGCGCACAGTCAGCGATCCGCATTACCAAGTCTATCAAAGACATTCATCGTTTGTAGTACACTAGTTTACTTTTAATTTATTAATATTCTTATTCTGGTGCTATATACAAGTGTGCCCCAGTAGACACCTTTCACAACTCTCCAGTGGGGCTTAACAAATGTGGCACATATTTGGAAGTAGCTTGTACAACAAATGTGTGGTAAATTTATGTAACACTATAACATCGTTAAACTCAAAAGAATTTATAGTGCTCAGGTGCATTAGTATAAATCGTAATCTGGTTGTAATATGAGTAAATTGTCATGTAAACAAGGTTGCTAACAAATAAATCATGTAAAGCAGAATCAGTATACAATCCTAACCATCACGATACTGGTATAGGATTGGGCAGGGGAAAGGAAGAGTCATTGCTGAAGCCTATGAGCATGTTGAAGTGACTGCATCATGAAGTCCATATATGTTTGTTTTGTGGAGGTTCAACAACTTAGTAGTGACCAATGTAGTTGCATTCAGTATACCAGTACATGTGAACTCTGTATAATTTTTCTCAGTTATGTGGAGAGCTACAAGAGATACTCAGCACCAAATTACCAACAACTGTAGTGGGCGATGATCATAATATCAGGAACATGATGAACAGCATCATCACTGCTCTTCACAGTAGAGACTCTTCTGAGACTCAAACAACATATATAGTCATTTATGCTGAAGTTTGAACACCAGTAGTAAATTGCTCCAATACCATGAACAGGGGTAAGAGACTGGATAACGGAAGGCATGAGAAGGTAGCAAAGGTAAGGTAGTGAAATATGTCCATTTTTACCTATGTCAACAACGAGTAATCTATATGATCAGTAAAAGTTCAGTATCCCAATGAAAATACAGACTGGATGAAGCAACAATGCTTTACATCAGAGTGAGTAGGCAAAATTGATAGTGAACTCTGAATAAGACAGCATCAATAAGTGTAGCATCAGGATGCCAACAAGACACAGAATAACCAAACATTCCACAGAACATCACTGGTTCATAACTTTGTTCTGTGGCTTTCAGTGGCCTTGTATATTCAATATCGAGACATAAGTACTTAAAAAAACCTAACAGTAAAATCTAGAATTGAATGGCTCCAGGTGTTTTTGTCCTTGGAATACCTGCAAATCTTAATAACTAAAACAAGTGTATAGAAAATATCAGTTGTGTAGAAAATACCAATCAGAGGCTCCAAGTGGCCTTTTTACATACATAAATGCCGACCTTAATAGAAGAATGTGACAGAAAACGCCTTTCTGGCTCAAGGTGGCCTAGTTTCACATAGCGTAAATATCAAAGCTGAGAAAGTATCACAAAATACACTCCTGGAAATTGAAATAAGAACACCGTGAATTCATTGTCCCAGGATGAGGAAACTTTATTGACACATTCCTGGGGTCAGATACATCACATGATCACACTGACAGAACCACAGGCACATAGACACAGGCAACAGAGCATGCACAATGTCGGCACTAGTACAGTGTATATCCACCTTTCGCAGCAATGCAGGCTGCTATTCTCCCATGGAGACGATCGTAGAGATGCTGGATGTAGTCCTGTGGAACGGCTTGCCATGCCTTTTCCAACTGGCGCCTCAGTTGGACCAGCATTCGTGCTGGACGTGCAGACCGCGTGAGACGACGCTTCATCCAGTCCCAAACATGCTCAATGGGGGACAGATCCGGAGATCTTGCTGGCCAGGGTAGTTGACTTACACCTTCTAGAGCACGTTGGGTGGCACGGGATACATGCGGACGTGCATTGTCCTGTTGGAACAGCAAGTTCCCTTGCCGGTCTAGGAATGGTAGAACGATGGGTTCGCTGACGGTTTGGATGTACCGTGCACTATTCAGTGTCCCCTCGACGATCACCAGTGGTGTACGGCCAGTGTAGGAGATCGCTCCCCACACCATGATGCCGGGTGTTGGCCCTGTGTGCCTCGGTCGTATGCAGTCCTGATTGTGGCGCTCACCTGCACGGCGCCAAACACGCATACGACCATCATTGGGACCAAGGCAGAAGCGACTCTCATCGCTGAAGACGACACGTCTCCATTCGTCCCTCCATTCACGCCTGTCGCGACACCACTGGAGGCGGGCTGCACGATGTTGGGGCGTGAGCAGAAGACGGCCTAACGGTGTGTGGGACCGTAGCCCAGCTTCATGGAGACGGTTGCGAATGGTCCTCGCCGATACCCCAGCAGCAACAGTGTCCCTAATTTGCTGGGAAGTGGCGGTGCGGTCCCCTACGGCACTGCGTAGGATCCTACGGTCTTGGCGTGCATCCGTGCGTCGCTGCGGTCCGGTCCCAGGTCGACGGGCACGTGCACCTTCCGCCGACCACTGGCGACAACATCGATGTACTGTGGAGACCTCACGCCCCACGTGTTGAGCAATTCGGCGGTACGTCCACCCGGCCTCCCGCATGCCCACTATACGCCCTCGCTCAAAGTCCGTCAACCGCACATACGGTTCACGTCCACGCTGTCGCGGCATGCTACCAGTGTTAAAGACTGCGATGGAGCTCCGTATGCCACGGCAAACTGGCTGACACTGACGGCGGCGGTGCACAAATGCTGCGCAGCTAGCGCCATTCGACGGTCAACACCGCGGTTCCTGGTGTGTCCGCTGTGCCGTGCGTGTGATCATTGCTTGTACAGCCCTCTCGCAGTGTCCGGAGCAAGTATGGTGGGTCTGACACACCGGTGTCAATGTGTTCTTTTTTCCATTTCCAGGAGTGTGTAATTAACTATAACTTTATACGGCACTCAGAGGCCTATGCATAATTCATGTCGAGAATATATAACTCGACACGGCTTTTACAAGAACAAAGTGCATAAATAGCAGTATTATATAGAAGTACGGCTCTGTGTGGCCTGTATGAATACATATTAGACAAACAGAATCACAGAAGCAGAGTATGGTATCTTGTGAGTAAGGACACAATATTTATAGGCTGTGTAGCACCCTTGGGGTATCATAAAAGTGTATATTAAATGACCTATATCTCTAACAATGCGCATATGTACAGGGAAGGATATGGGATTGATCGATATGGGCATTGCACTTTATCTCTAAAGAAAATCATTAAATATCAGTCGTAATTGGTCTTGAGTCAAAAAGCAAAGAAGTAAATGAGATTATGGTATATGCAGGCCTACAGACCGGAGTACTAAGTGAAATATAGCTTGCTGAGTAGATAAATGTAACACATCACAGTAAATCATGAGATTCATATGTGGAGATGCAAATGAATTGCAGAAATAGAACCTGTATATGTGATTAGTAACCTGAAAAAAAAGAAATCAGACATGCTAACATAAGAAGGCAGTATCATATCCAATCTTATAAGGAATGGTGAAAAAATGTTTTTAGGTGTAAAGCTTCTGTGATAGTCTCCCACAAACAACTGCAATCATGTGGTACAAGGTAAGATAGATTTTCCTAGAGAGGAAACAATATACACAAATTACCTATTAACTTCATACACTGTCCTTATAGAAAAATCATGAGTAAATCAATATAATCCTCATTATTATAGAGTGCAGCTCAGGGCATGAACACTCATTAAACGTCAATATTCCATCATTATACGAAAAATCTGGTGCAGCACATTGCATGAACACTCAGTAAATAATCTAACAATACTCTTACACCTAACACAAAATACAGAAAAAAATATCCTTAATCCTAAATCTTTACAGGCAATCTGCCTAATTTAGCTAGTACACGTGTAGGAAAATAGCTATAAAACTCTGCCAGGAAACAGTGTGAGAGGTGTCAATGGTGTTCACTATTCTATGTAAGTTACTTATGTAATGCTTTGTATGAACAGCATTTCCTGCACTTCCACAAGCTTCTATTTATGAGCATAATGTCTCGTTTGGATTCAATGAGTCGTTGGTACATTGATTCTGTCAAATATACTAAATGGATGAGTATATGCAATGAACATGAGGTAGAGGGTTCATTAATTACTTAAATCTTCATAGGTGAAATCAAATAAACTAGTTAGATCATCAAGTACAAGAGATATACAGCAAATTATAGCACACGACTGGGCATAAATGAAACATGGCAACATTATACAGTACAAAAAGTGACTAACCTAACAAAAATGTACTAATAATTCATCACACAATAGCATAAATGTCGGTAGTAATACTATCTTGCCTAGGCTGTGCAATAATGGCAAAGTGGAATAGCATAACATCAAAGAAAATGGCACATTTCACGGTAAGATACATCGAGGCTATATACAAAAAGGACACAAATTCTTATTATATAAAAAAATGTCAGAGTTATCGATTGCCAGACCACAGAAGGGATGTGATCCGCTGGACATATGTCAAAATAAATGGTGTTCTTTCAGTTGTTGGTTTCATGCATATGCGTATGAAAACAGAAAAATGTTCATGGCCTAAGCTTACGGTAGGAGAACCGACCTGCAAGTTCCTCCCTGTGGGGCCACCTAATAAAATCATGAATAATAAAGGAATCGTGAAAACAAGGTACCAGTAGAATTTTTGAAAGTAATTAGTTTTGAACAGGGCCATAGGATTCAGTGCCTAGGGGCTGAATGTATTTTACAGTGACTGTATTTCTTTATTGATATTGTAAGTTGCATTGCCCAATCAATTCGTGTAAAGTTTTGCTACAATAAGGCGGTGTAAGCACACCACTTACACTTACAACACTCAACGCGACAATTCGAGTTCAGTACTCGCTCCACAGATGAGACACTCATTCAACGTAATCGTGAAGTTCATTATTTCATTTTTTTTAAGGAACGATACACTTAAATAATACATTCACGACAAAATACATTCAGCCCTTTGGGCACTGATTCATCTGACCCTGTTCAAAACTGATAACTTTTGGTCGCTGTGCACATAACAAATAAATTTAATTGTCTTACCTCTAAAGCGGCAGTGGTGGAAAGCGGTATGTTCTGGACACTCATGAAATATATATGAATGCTAGCTACAGGCTCAGCAGTGTGCAATGTTGGCCATAATACACTCCCGGAAATTGAAATAAGACCACCGTGAATTCATTGTCCCAGGAAGGGGAAACTTTATTGACACATTCCTGGGGTCAGATACATCACATGATCACACTGACAGAACCACAGGCACATAGACACAGGCAACAGAGCATGCACCATGCCGGCACTAGTACAGTGTATATCCACCTTTCGCAGCAATGCAGGCTGCTATTCTCCCATGGAGACGATCGTAGAGATGCTGGATGTAGTCCTGTGGAACGGCTTGCCATGCCATTTCCACCTGGCACCTCAGTTGGATCAGCGTTCGTGCTGGACGTGCAGACCGCGTGAGACGACGCTTCATCCAGTCCCAAACATGCTCAATGGGGGACAGATCCGGAGATCTTGCTGGCCAGGGTAGTTGACTTACACCTTCTAGAGCACGTTGGGTGGCACGGGATACATGCGGACGTGCATTGTCCTGTTGGAACAGCAAGTTCCCTTGCCGGTCTAGGAATGGTAGAACGATGGGTTCGCTGACGGTTTGGATGTACCGTGCACTATTCAGTGTCCCCTCGACGATCACCAGTGGTGTACGGCCAGTGTAGGAGATCGCTCCCCACACCATGATGCCGGGTGTTGGCCCTGTGTGCCTCGGTCGTATGCAGTCCTGATTGTGGCGCTCACCTGCACGGCGCCAAACACGCATACGACCATCATTGGCACCAAGGCAGAAGCGACTCTCATCGCTGAAGACGACACGTCTCCATTCGTCCCTCCATTCACGCCTGTCGCGACACCACTGGAGGCGGGCTGCACGATGTTGGGGCGTGAGCGGAAGACGGCCTAACGGTGTGTGGGACCGTAGCCCAGCTTCATGGAGACGGTTGCGAATGGTCCTCGCCGATACCCCAGGAGCAACAGTGTCCCTAATTTGCTGGGAAGTGGCGGTGCGGTCCCCTACGGCACTGCGTAGGATCCTACGGTCTTGGCGTGCATCCGTGCGTCGCTGCGGTCCGCTCCCAGGTCGACGGGCACGTGCACCTTCCGCCGACCACTGGCGACAACATCGATGTACTGTGGAGACCTCATGCCCCACGTGTTGAGCAATTCGGCGGTACGTCCACCCGGCCTCCCGCATGCCCACTATACGCCCTCGCTCAAAGTCCGTCAACTGCACATACGGTTCACGTCCACGCTGTCGCGGCATGCTACCAGTGTTAAAGACTGCGATGGAGCTCCGTATGCCACGGCAAACTGGCTGACACTGACGGCGGCGGTGCACAAATGCTGCGCAGCTAGCGCCATTCGACGGCCAACACCGCGGTTCCTGGTGTGTCCGCTGTGCCGTGCGTGTGATCATTGCTTGTACAGCCCTCTCGCAGTGTCCGGAGCAAGTATGGTGGGTCTGACACACCGGTGTCAATTTGTTCTTTTTTCCATTTCCGGGAGTGTACTTTGAAATGCACATGAATTTTTTTTTGCTGATAAACGAGAACATTGAAGAAAATCCAACTTCTTTATAAAATATATGACCCGAAGTAAGAGGCGGTATCCATTACGGTGATTTACTAGCACAGAGGATTTTTAGCAAAATTATTTTGCAAGTTAAGTTTGGCTTTTCAAAACACATGTGACAATTGAAGTTGTATTTCTGACAGTTGATTCACAAACAATGAAATTTAAACAGAAAGTATTATCTAACCTCGTTAAACCATTGTAAATGCGTATCATCAAATTGCATTGAGCTCTGTTAACAAATCTTAGAAACATTACCAAAGTGAAATCTCTAACTACCCTCTAATCAAAACGGTTTACGTACATTCTGGGGTTACTCCACAATTAAAAATTATCAGCCAACACATCTATACTAACGCGCTGGCTAATTCAAACATCATGATTATTTAACATCTTCACCTTGCTTGCATGAAGTCTTCCACTTCCATGTTCAACAATACTGACATAGCTAAATTAATCTAACATTTCGTGGATCCACATAGCACACCACAAAAACCGGCTACTCCATCGTCTTTCGCTCACAGACAGGTACCTACAACTGTGCGCTCAGCGCTCTCTTGCTCCAACTAAGACTAGAAGCAGCATCTCTTGGTCTGCTTTCGCGCAGTCAGCGATCCACATTATCGAGCTTTTGCCGGCCGCTCTGGCCGAGCGGTTCTGGGCGCTTCTGATGTCCTTAGGTAGGTTAGGTTTAAGTAGTTCTAAATTCTAGGTGACTGATGACCTCAGATGTTAAGTCCCATAGTGCTCAGAGCCATTTGAACCATTTATCGAGCCTTTCAGAGACATTCATCGTTTATAGTGTACTAGTTTTATTTAATTTATTAATATTCTTATCTTATTCTGGTGCCACATACAAGTGTGCTCCAGTAGACTCCTTTCACATTTAATGGTAACATTTGAGCTCCCTAGTTTCACTTTAATTTATTAGTATTCTTATCTTATTCTGGTGCCACATAGAAGTGTGCTCCAGTAGACTCCTTTACATGTAACAATAACATTTACAGCTCTAAGTTCTTTGCGTTGTGGTGAATTTTTGAAAGTGTGTACCGCTATGCTAGTTTTTCTAGTATCATTATCAAACAGAAGTAAGATCAGGCTTCCTTTGTTTTCAACACACACACACACACACACACACACACACACACACACACACACACACACACACACTTTTCAATATCAATTCTCTCTCTCTCTCTCTCTCTTCGAGTAGGAGTGAAAATAGGTATTGTTATTTCGATATAGGGACAAGAAAGCTATCATTTCTGATGAGTCACTGACGTGTTCTTTTTGATTACATTTGCTGTTACAGGCTCTATTCTTTATTTCTATTTGTTAGATACACATTTGCACAGTCTTTATCACTGATTGATAGGGCGTTAGGTGCACAACAGAAGACTGCAGTAGTCTCACGATTACGTGAAAATTCCTTAGAAGTAATCAAAACAAAAATGGTACAATTAGTTACCTATAGTACACTCTTACTCGCGCTAACAGGAACTGTACTACAATTAATAAAGTTAAGAAGTGAAATAAGCATTTGTAACCGGTGAACCTCTGAAACGCGATCGCAAACTTTAGCTTGCATGTTTGTAGTGACACAGTGGCAGCAGTGATAGTGTACCGTTTTGATAATTGAGTCAACGTCAGTTCAACGTGTGGAAAGTATACATACCAACATATAACGGTGCTGCTAAATTTATGGTCTGTGTTACAGTGACTCACTAGGAGTGTCGGTGGACGTTTATTGCCCAAAAATGTTCTTCCGTATTATAGGAAGACCTGTTTGGTTTGTCGAATGTAGCTTTACGGCATGTTATTACTGTATTAATTCAATATTCCGATCCAATTTACGTAAACCATTGCGATGCCTATTCAGAATGATTTTGGCTAGCGCGTGCTTTCATATCCACTGGCTATAATTATTTCTTGCGTGATGCTACGCACTAATTGAGATTCATATAATGAATTCCAGTTGGCCCTTCTCACAAAATCGAAAATCCGTAGGTATCTGCTTTTTGGAGCCGTAGTGCTATTTCGGGTGACACGTAGACGAAATTGGAAAGGGGTGGCGATACTTGTAGTTGAAGTTATTTTGGGGAATATATATTAGTAAACAAATAAGAAAGTGTTTTGCATCAAGGAGGACTCACAAGTCTCAAATTGTTGTCATCCCTAACATATATATAACGAATCTTGACTTTGTCCGGTCAATGCTCTTTGTGATATGGTCATTTATTCGCAACAGAGTTGGACCCCCGCCATGACGTATACTAGGATGGATTCCTAGTATACGTCATGGCGGGGGTCCAACTCTGTTGTTCCGGCCATATCATTCGAATATTTTTTTCACGCTTCTGAGACTTGCAGGACGTTGGTTTGCAGTGGTTGTTAGATCTCTGGCTCTCTTTTGTATCGGAATGACCTTGGCTTCTTTCTATTTGTCAGCGAAATACTGAGTTAGCAAACAGGCATTCCAAATGCACAATGTCAAACTGTTCATACAGCAGTCATGATTAATCCTCGAATATTTTTTTTTACTAAGGTCTTTGCTTTGCACAGAAGATCTGCTGTGGTTTGAGCAGTGTTTGTTTTGGTGTCTTTCGTCTTCACCTGTCCCCTTTGCGAGCTAACATCCCAAAGATATTTGGGCTCACATGCGGTTTCTCTTCCGTCGAAACGTCTTGGGTCAATTTCGTCTAGGGGTTGAACCGCACGAGTCGCATTACATGCCCTAAATTAGACACTTGTGATCTTTTGGTTAAATTGTCTGGCTGATGGCAAGTTTGCGGAATAAAAAGTTAATATAACATGTAATAACAGTAATAATAATATCAGGAACTAAACTATCGACCTATAAATAACGTAGGCCACACAGTTGCAATTGGTTAGAATAATGTTTATTCAGAAAGAAAGCTAATAGCGAAAGTGATCGTATTTAGAGTTGCATTGTTTTGTATTGTATTGTATGTTAACCGGGGGCCTAGAAACGACGGAGAGACTGACTCCGTCCCCGCCGCATCTGCAGTGGTCCACAACCCCACGACGACTACCGCAGTCCACTTCACCCCTCCGCCGCCCCATACCGTGCTGTCCGGCCCCCGGTGGACCCCCTAGGGAACGTCTCACACCAGACGAGTGTAACTCCTATATTTGCCTGGTAGAGTAACGGTGGTGTACGCGTACGTGGAGAACTTGTTTGCGCAGCAATCGCCGACATGGTGTAACTGAGACGAAATAAGGGGAACCAGCCCGCATTCGCCGAGGCAGATGGAAAACCACCTAAAAACCATCCACAGACTGGCCGGTTCACCGGACCTCGACACAAATCCGCCGGGTGGATTCGCGACGGGGACCAGGCGCTTCTTCCCGCTGGAAAGCCATGCGTTAGACCGCACGGCCAACGGGGCGGGCGTATTTAGAGTTACTCTTACACTCGAGACAGAGTTCTATCATTCACAATCTCATCACAGATTACAAGTCCACTACTCCACCTCGTTAACTATGCGAAAAACTAGAGTTCACACCAGGCGCGTGCCTGTTCAACTCTCAGACACTTAAGTCTCGGGATTCT
This sequence comes from Schistocerca cancellata, assembly GCF_023864275.1. NCBI lineage: Eukaryota > Metazoa > Arthropoda > Insecta > Orthoptera > Acrididae > Schistocerca > Schistocerca cancellata. The sequence goes on from NC_064626.1 coordinate 577,355,074, forward strand.
ATACAACGCGAAATTTTCTAAGTCGTTTCACTTCTTAGCTACCTAAGGACCGACCGTCCGCTCTCGCGTCTGCTTGCGAACTGTACCCTTTGGAGCCGGCCGGTGTGGCCGTGCGGCTCTAGGCGCTTCAGTCTGGAACCGCGTGACCACTACTGTCGCAGGTTCGAATCCTGCCTCGGGCATGGATGTGTGTGATGTCCTTAGGTTAGTCAGGTTTAAGTAGTTCTAAGTTCTAGGGGACTGATGACCTCAGAAGTTAAGTCCCTTAGTGCTCAGAGCCATTTGAACCATTTTTGTACCCTTTGGAATCTCCAGCCGAACTGTCCATTTCGCGTCTGCACCCGCACTGTCCTCTGTCCGTCCCCGGCCGCGTTTCCCGCGCGCCGAATATCGTCGTTCAACTGACTGGGGCAGTTCCATTTCCTGAAGCCGTCCATGTGATTGGCCACAGATTCTTCTACATTAATTTACATTTTAACATAGTTAAATAATCAAAGGTTGATCACTCTCACGTTCTAATTAAAGTAACAATAATATACATTACATAATGAACGTTAAATTCTTTTACATGAAACCAATACAATTTCCTCCTTAACTTTAATAGTCACGGCCAGCAGCCTTGCACCAGTGTGCTTTCTGTTAAATAAATAAAGAACAAAAGTAAGTATTATGCATTAAACTATACAACAAGTGTTCTATTGCCTAATGATTCAATAAGGAGTCATGCTGTCTTCGTTCAGTGTGTTTTGTGTGTAGGAAATGATGATCTGATGCTTAACTGAAAATACTGATAACTTAAATTTGCTATATATTTTAAACAAATAAAGTTACAGAGTTGATATTTACACCATTTGTCATTTTAAGACGGCCTGAGTGGCCAAGTGGTTCTAGGCGCTACAGTTAGGAACCGCGCGACCGCTACGGTCGCAGGTTCGAATCCTGCCTCGCGCATGTGTGATGGCCTTAGGTTAGTTGGGTTTAAGTAGTTCTAAGTTCTAGGGGACTGATGACCTCAGCGGTTAAGTACCATAGTGCTCAGAGCCGTTTGAACCATTTGTTATTTTAATGATGCTCTTCTATATGAAATGTCGGTCGTTAAGATCGACCGAAGAGTTCAGATTTTAGCATTCAGGTCTTTGTTACAAGACTTGTTAACTTCACTTTAACAGTAAATTCTAAAATATTATAGATATGATCAATATTCAGGTTCTATTGGGGTCACTATGAAATTTTATGGAGGACGACAGTTTTAAATTAATGTGGCTTCATTCCCTGCACTACTAAAGATTTAAATAGTTTTCATAAATATTTCCCTTTAGGGCCGATCTTAGGGTCGCCAATATTTAATACTGCTACATATCCGTGGGCACAAAAGCCTTCTACTGGGTTTCCCTATGACGCAGGTTCTTGTCTGTCTCACTCGCACACTACAGCGCTTAGGCCTCAATAGACAATAGACACCTGTGAATTTCCCCATCTCGTGGCCAATCTGCGCTCTTTGTGCCATCCGGTCCCGGACGACAGGGTTTGTTTCACAATTCCTGTAATCTGACTCTTTCGGCCATATATTTAAATTAGAGCACAATGCCCGTTAACTCACACCATTCAGCTCGTCTTTGTAGTAGAAAGTAGGACGTCTTCTTCTCCCATGCTTTAATTTTTTTTTCACAAAGATATTTCCTTAAATCCTCTTGGAAGTGGTGCATCTTCCTGTTGTGCCTAGGGTTTCTGGTTTCTTGTCATACTGTGTATAATGGCTTTTCTCGTACTTTACTTGTTCTATCAAAGGTAGCAGCTGTTTGTGGTAGGTTGTGTTTCGTACTGTTATTGCAGAGGCTAATTTGTATGCTTCTTGCATGGCTCACTCTATGTCCACCCATAAACGCTCTGGTTCTAGCCGGTTTGCTGTTGTGATGGCATGTGATCGACGAGTTTGTTGGGTCTACGTTATTGATGAGTGTTTGTCTTCATGTAGTGGAAGTCGTTTGTATCGAATCTCTTTATAGCGGTGGTGGCCTCTTTTTCGGTGTCGAGTCGTTGCCTCGGTTTTTTCCTGGTGCTGAGGTTAATTCTTGTCTGATAGTGTTCCTCGGAGGCTGCGTACTGTCCAGCGCGTTTTGAAAATTTTCTCACCCTCTATATGAAGCAGGAAGAGTTTGTAGATCGTTGCCACATTTTGAAGGGGCCTCTTTTTCTAATCAACACTCTGTGTTGTAGTGTTCCTTTCCACACATGACACTCTGTGACATAAGCCAGCAGTAGTTAGTTGTGTGCACCAATCGCTGGCAACGCTTACATTGCTCTGGTTCAACTCTTGGCCTGTAGTCTTCAACACGCATCTTGTAGTAAAAGACCTTTCCTCTCGTTTGTACTGTTGGACTTGGGTATCTGGTGATCTTGCTGCATCAGATCCTCTTTAACCTTGTTTTCGCTACCTCGAGTTGTAAATGTTTGAGCACCACTTTTTTTCCTTTTCTTTAATATTGTTTCCTAGTACGTACCGAAGGCCCAGTGGATGTCCTGGCAGAATCTGAAAATTTGCTCCTAGTCTTCCATACGGAAGACATTACATTTAATACAGTCATCTTGATGGATCGACCTAAGGCTGCCGCTGACGCATTTTTCAGATCCTTTGTCGTCTACATTAGATTTGTGACGTTTTTTAATGCTAGTGGGCCTGCGTTAGCTATTATCAACTTTTCCTTCTTTCCGGTTTTGGTCGAGAACCTCGGAGAAGAGGAAACGGTACACCTTTCCTCCTCTTTGAGGTTATCAGATTTATTTTGTTTCACGAATGTCTGCCTGCTTTGCTGGGATTCAACATGTTGTGCTCTTTTAAGCGGTTTGTCACTTTTCCCCCAATTTGTCAAAGGGGTTTCTCCCCTTTTTACCTATAGTCTCTTTCTAGTTCTCTATTTCTCCTTGGGAAGTCGCTTCATCAGTTTCATTGATCACAGAATCACCTCTACAGCCATCGTTCCCGCACTCAGAGCCTGAGATGAATTCAGTGCCTCGTACTGTTGTACTCGTAGCATTCTCCCTCCTCGTTTTTCCTTTTTTTTCTCCATTTGTAGCTCTGCTCGTCGTTTTTATGTCCTTTGCTAGCCCGGCGTTGGTTTGTTGCATTTCTTCGTAAGTTCCCTGTAGTCTGGCGTCTTCTGTCCTGCTCGGTCGTCATCCATGATGACAAGCGGGGGTCATTCTTCTTGCTCGGGGACCCTAATGACACCTGTGCTAGTTCCGACGTCCCAAGCTGCGGGATGGTACCACGTGAAGGCGGCCCTGGACCTATTTTGCCCTGTACCTATTAGCACTGAATCCAGCTAGTTTGCGTATCCCACCTAGAGCACTGGCAACAGTGTGAGGATACGAGATGTTGCGTGTGCGGCACGGCAAACACGATAAGTTCCGTACAGCTTAGAACAACTCACAATGACCAAGTGACTGTCAGCTGCGTGCGCTATCAATACTCTGGTACGCTAAGATTCATCTGCGAATGGTAATCGGCGTGTCTTTTTATAAAGTGGGAAACAAGATCGTCTTTTATACTGTCATCTCAACAGTGGGGTGTCATTTATGACGATACAAACGTAAGGACACGGGAACACTCAGTCCACCAGTGGAGAAAATATCCGATTCGTTCGGAAATCGAACCCGGGCCCCTTCACTTAGCAATTCTCCTTGCTTACTGCGGAGTTACCGAGGTGGAAAATTACAGTTTAGGTCAGTGCAGGGAATTTGGCTTAAGTGCTATACCATCAGCAAGTAAATCATTCCGTTTCCACTTCTTGATATTTGGAAGTAGAGGGTAAAGTTTCTCTCTGTGATGGCAAGAATGGTTATGGTTTCACGTCGTGCCAACGACGTTATCAGAGGCGGGGCGCTAGTTTTGATGGGCAGGATAAGCTAGTAAACGGGTCGCGTCCTTTTCAGAGGAACTATAATCCGAAGTGAATTAGGGGGACTCCGAAAAACCTGAAAATCTGCATGACTCAACTGGGATTTGAACCAATATCCTAGAAAATAGGAGCCCATGGCCTGGGTGGACCCAACCGTGCCACCACATCGGTTCCTCCTCGATGTTGCAAAGTTTTAAAATGAAGAATTCCACTCCTCTGTCATACTCATTTCTTAGTCATCGACATAACGCAGTTGAAAAACAAAGTCAAATCTACCAGAAGGATGTGCGTTTCGGAAACTTTACACAATCAGTACAAATACAGTTTCAGTTTCTTCGCGTATGGTAGTACGTCAAAGGAGACCACAGTGGCGTACCTTGGCGAGCGAGAGATCGCAAAGAATACTTTGGAGAACTACGAGACGATAGTAACATCTATGGAGCACCTTCGAGAAGTCGCCGATCTTCTTTTCCACTTCTCGTCGCTTCGCCAGTGGTAATACAGCAGGAGTAAACAAGAGCGTAGAGAGAAAACTGAATTGCAGAATCGCTGTAAAGGAACTACCGAATAGTGAGCTCTGGATTTCTTCCACGGGAAACGTTTCATTCCCTGCTGCCACAGACAACTATGTACTGGTAAGAATTTGACTAAAAAAAAAAACTCTCACACTTTAAAAATTGGGTGAACATTAGCGCTTGAAGCAATTCGACTGCATATGTACATCATGTTACAACATAGCATTGTACAGCCAACCGGCTGCAAATAACTGTTTCGTACAATGACCTATGTTTCAACACCTACTGATGATGTCTTTATCAGAATAAAATTTGGATAAACCCTATCAAATAATACATAGAAAGTTAAGTATCACAGAAAACACATTAACCAAGATGACTGTTGTCATGACGTCGAAAGATTACCTACTTAAACTTACAATGCGAAAAAGCTATGATCAGAATTTAGAGCAATTATGCTCATGTCAAAAATAAAATCATATGTTCCAGCCTTTCCCACGTGTGCCTAGCTAGGAGCAACATCAGGCTGATCGGCCCACTGGCTGACATTGATGCCACGAAAACAATACAAGTTGCGCCGCCTATGGCGCGCGGACAAGGACAAGTGCCATTTGGAACTTTATAACAGAATTAATTGTAAAATGGCAGTTAATTTCATAAACAAAATATAAAGAAAGAGGGCTCAGTGTATTTTTGAAAATACACAATAGTCAAGCAGATGAAGTACAACTAAGAGTCATCTATTAGGATTTACAGAATTTGCAATTACTTAAAGGACGAAATAATACAGAAAGAAATTTATAAACAGCTGTACAATCCATAAAATATTTGATAACGGTAAGTTTAGTAGCACATATCTACAGGATTAGAAGAAAATCATATTTCTGAACTAGAGGCAGAAAAATACAGTAAAAACAGAGGAATCAACATTCCGCAAGCAGTGGAGTGAAACCATTGAAAAAAATTTTGTTACGTAGGTGTAACTGTTCAGTGAAGACGAGGGCTTCATTCTTAAAAATATGGTTGAAAATCTACAACTCTTCGAGCACATGTAGCCTATGACCTTTCTTTTCTCTACGTAAAATGGAAATTTCTTCAACGCATTTCATTTTGTATCCGGAAATCATCAGATATTCAGCGAAATTGGATTTGCGTACATTAGTGCCTCTTTTTCCCAATTAATGTTCCTTCTACGCGACCGCTATGGTCGCAGGTTCGAATTCTGCCTCGGGCATGGATTTATGTGATGTCCTTAGGTAAGTTTGGTTTCAGTAGTTCTAAGTTCTAGGGGACTGATGACCTCAGATGTTAAGTCCCATAGTGCTCAGAGCCATTTGAGCCAATGTTCCTTTTACCTGACGCTAAAAGACTTGCATTTGGTCCTATACAATAACATCTTCCAGTTTGTCCTACAGAATAAACGGGGCATGTATCACCAGTGATTTTATACACTCTTGAATTCTGTATAGGAGCAACTGAGGACTTGAGAATGTGAATGAAATTTTTTTTGCAAGTTATTGTTCTTGGAAAAGGTACCTTTGAATCCATATTTTTAATCAGAAGTCGATAAATTTTATACGAAATTGGGCCTAAAAATGGAATAGAGAAAACATTATTGTACTCGTTACTATCAACTCCACATCTAGCTCCGAAACATTGTTCTCCTCCTACAGTTGTAATGTTTTAGACACATATTGGTTCTGAGTAGCAATGATTACAGCATTCCCTTCGTCAGAATTCATTATAAGGGCATTGTTCTCTTGTAGCTTGACATTAATATTTTTAATCAATTTCTTACCGCAATCATACTGACAGGAGTTTTTAACTGTATGTTTCTCAAAAAATAATACATACCTCATGAGCTACCCTCGTTTGTCAAGAAGGGTCTACTTTAACGCTATCAAGGCCTATTTTAAGACCTACAATCATATTTTCTGCAACATTTTTATCTGATAGGTAAGGTAAAGCATAACATTGTATTTAAGTCCTTTTCCCAGCAAGGCAGTTTCTTCTACTGTAGCATGTATTTCAGTAGTCTTCAGAATTCTGTTGAAAAATTTATGTTCAAACTTTTGAAAACCGATAACAACAGGCTTTTTTTACTAGTAAAATGCTCTTGAGATTAACCAGTTTCTTCTCGTGTCTTTTTGCAACATAGTTCTTATAGTTATCCAACACATCATTTATAAAAGCCCAAAATGCATCAATTTGAAAATTAAAATTTAAGTTAATAATTTTAGTAAGCTCAATTCCTTTTCATTTAATCTGTCCTTTTTCTTGTATAAAGCACTGATTTTGTCAGAAATTATTTTTTTAATTAGGTGCTGAAAAGTATTTGGATCTTTAACGCACTGTCTGACGTTAAAATTGAATTTATCTTAAAATGGGGAAAGTCTTTTTCTTCGCAATGCTTAATAAAATTGATAGCCACACCTGCGATAAATTCTAGTGCCCGATTCCACTTGTCGGCTTTGAGCAATGACGTCATATCTAAGGCAAAGAGTCTACGTATAGCCAACCAATGAAAGCAATGGATCATACTCGTAAGCAAACGAATCTGGCACGCGATAAAATTACAACCATATTTCAAGCAGTTATTTACTTACTCATGAATTATATAGAAACGAATTAAGATAACGAAAATAAATAAGATCAAGAATAAAAAATAAATATTTGTGTCTGATAAGAATTATTTTCATTATATATGCAAGTAAGAAACCACAGAGAACGTTTAAGCTACATTATAGTAAAGCGCATTGTGAAGTCATACTATTATAATGTGGCGTTAATTTTATTATTCATTATTGAACGTAACGAGAGAAGCTCAGAAACGTTGAGGTTTTGGGCGGGGAGAAATTAAACTATAACAGAAGAACGGGAAAATGAAATGAATAACGATAAACATGAAACTGTAGCATGAAATGTGGAGGTACCGACACACTAAATTCTAAAAGAAAAGCCAGATCACAACTAAACAACAATTGTTCAAATGGCTCTAAGCAGTATGGGACTCATCGTCTGAGGTCATCAGTCCCCTAGACTTAGAGCTACCTAAACCAAACTAACCTGAGGACATCACACATATCCATGCCCGAGGCAGGATTCGAACCTGCGACCGTAACAGCAGCGAGGTTCCGGACTCAATAGTCTAGAACCGCTCGGCCACAGCGGTCGGCAGATCACAACTAACGAGTAATGGAATCGATAACTACAATTAACCTATACAGGTAAATTCCACTTACAGATCCCAGCCGTTCCATGATTAATATGTAAATTATTTTTGCGGGAGTTGTATGCACTGAAAAGTAATATTTCCACATTTATAATTGCTCTCTAAAACTACTACGGTGAAACAACAAAAATTGAATTCGGCAATTACAATTAACCTTTTATATACGTCAATTCTAGTTAAACGATTCCAATATTAGTAAGCTTTTCGCAGTACTTCAGAGAGCAATTACAACTACAGAAATCCTTTCAGGCTACATTTTAGTGCACACATCTGCTAAAAAAACAACCTGATTAATGGACCACCGAATGTTTGGAATCGGTAGCTAGAGTTGACCTATATAGGAGGTCAATTCTAGTTACCGATTCCAACTATTCAACGGTTCATAATTTTGGATATTTTTGCAGTAAATCTATAGTATTTCTAGATTTATTATTGATCTGAGTACCGCTACGAAAAAGTAACAAATATTTTAGGTACAGATTCCAAATTTTCTCTTTGTCATAGTAGTGAAGAGAGTAAAACAAAATGCAGAAATCCTTTAACACTCAAGTGCACACACTTCTCAAAACGGCCTAAATAACGAACCTTGGAATGGTTGGAATCGGTAATTAGAATTAACCTATACAGACCCATTCTAGCTACCGATTCTAATATCAGTCATTTTTCCGCAGAAGCTCAGAGAACAATTACAAATGCCGAAATATTATTACACTTCAGTGCACATTCCAGCTGGAAAAACGAACTAAATAATGTACCATGTAATTTTTGGAATCGGTGACGATAATTTACCTATATATCTAAATTGAAGTTAACGATTCAGATATTTCTTAGACTCCATTTTTTTGTGAATTTTCTTTACTTGTGTACTGTTTCCGTTAGATTCAATAATTATTATTAAAAATTAATTCTATTTCACAACACTATGACTGTAATGGATTTAAATGTTCTCTGTGCTCTTCTTTGTCGCATAAGTTGCGATAATTTATTTCAGGCATGTACAATTCCCTTTTTCTGTTATTTATATTCATTACCTTCAGTGTTCAGTGAATGTAGTTTTATCGTACGCCACAGTCGTTTGTTTACAAGTATGATCACTTTCTTTCAAAAATTGCCTCTATGTAGCTTGTCTGCCTTGGGTATCATGTCATTACTGAAAGCCGACGACTGGAATCGGATACTAGAATTGACCCCATACCTGTGTTTAACAATTTTCTTCTTACACCTTTGTACTTTGACACAGCCTTAGACACCTGGGTCGGTATAAATTTTACAGTTTTATACATGGCTATTACACAGAAACCCTCACACAACTTTCAACACAGGACTATACAGCCAACCGGTTGCAAATAACTTTTTGTCCTTGGCCAAATGGGTATTCCCAACCAGTCGGCCGTATAACCCTATGTATAATCCTGTGTTGAAATTAGTATACGGTTGCTGAGTAACAGCTATGTTTAAAACTGTAAGTATATCGTATTAGCTTGATAGACGATCGGCTTCAAGAAATGTCGAAGGTGCACTACATTCTGTGTGTAATAGAAGAAATGTTCGGGTGGAGCAGCAACTTAAGCGGCGTTATACACTGTTAGTGTGGCCACTTGCCAGAAGCCCGATTAACTACCTTTGCTGCGTGGACCGCAAGAGGCTTGCAGGAAGAGACTCAGTCAGGTTCTGAAAGGTACCGACAGGCACACAGAACCATACCGACTTCAATGCCGCGGCTGCTTCGCTAGGCCTCTTGGTTGAGGTCCCATGGCGCGTACACACTGACCAACTGCATTTAAATCCGGAGACTCTACTGCCAAAGGAGTACGGCAAACTCTCCCTGGTAATATTCGAACCACCCTCACACACTGCGAGCTGTGTGACACTTCGCATTGTCCTGGTGGTAGATACCATCGTTCCGAGGAAAAACAAACTGAATGTGGGGGGCGGACATGGTCCCCAAGGATATATACATGCCGGACTGGCCAAGCGGTTCCAGGCGCTTCAGTCTAGAACTGCGCGACCGATACGATCGCGGGTTCGAATCCTGCCTCGGGCATGGATGTGTGTGATGTCCTTAAGTTAGTTAGTTTTAAGTAGTTCTAAGTTGTAGGGGACTGATGACCTCCGATGTTGAGTTCATAGTGCTCAGAGCCATTTGAACCATTTTCTGCCGCACGCTGCATCCGACCACTTCCGACTCCACTGGACAACTGCGCGCTCGCTACTATTCGCGATAATAATATCTCAGTGTTTGTGCGTGCACACAGAAGAACATAGCCGTCCAACTTTCAACACACCCTTCACCTCCGCTGACAAGGTGCAGTATCGTCTGTACTATTATTTTGCCTATCACCACACAATTCTCTACTCAAACACGAAATCTCCACTATCAACAAGAGAGTCATTTCCATTTTCCGATGCGTTATCGTAGGACATCTTTTTGAGACTCACAATTGCTTCATTCATTTAGTCTTATTTAAATTTGTAATTACTACGGACAGAATTCACAAGTACTATTGGCTCAAGAAATAGCAACTTTCAGCCGCTACTAGCACATGTATGCCTCTTTAGTAGACTCTGACAGAGGAATACGCAGACAAAAAACTGATAATAATTTAAGAAAATGTTTTAGCAGAAAGAGATTCACAAACTGAGCTAGTCAGCAACACGTTGTTCCACATCTAGCCCTTGTGCAAATAGTTATTCGGCTTGGCACTGATTGCTAGAGTTGTAGGATGTCCCACTGAGCGATGTCGTGCCAAAATCTATCCGATTGGTGAGTTAGAGCGTCAAATTTCCGAGCCATATAACGGTCAAACTGAACTATATCCGAAATAACGAATTTCCTGACAGTGCCATATTACTCTACATTGTGCGTTGTACAGAAATGTGCGAGTGCGGCGCTTATGTAGAGCACCTGAAGCGTTATAATCCCCATATCTAATTTTCTCTATACTTTATTAATCCAGTCTCCAAATTTTTTGATTTACGAGATTCAGTTACATCTGTGTCTTAAATACTGCAGCATCATGGTTATCTTCTCATTCATATGCTTCACACAACAGAAGCATCGTCGAGAAGCGAAATACAAACATGTCTCCAGTGTGTTATACTCTAAGAGTCACTACGGAGGAATTATCCGAGTGGGATGGAAATCGTTGGAACTAAAGAACAAATAATTACCTTACCAGAAAAATTGGATGATTCATTCAGGAGAAAGAGCTTCATAAACTGTGCAAGTAATAAGGCGTAAGTCCATCAATGGCCCTTACGCAAGCAGTTGCTCGAAAAATGGCTCTGAGCACTATGGGACTTAACATCTATGGTCATCAGTCCCCTAGAACTTAGAACTACTTAAATCTAACTAACCTAAGGACAGCACATAACACCCAGTCATCACGAGGCAGAGAAAATCCCTGACCCCGCCGGGAATCGAACCCGGGAACCCGGGCGTGGGAAGCGAGAACGCTACCGCACGACCACGAGCTGCGGACAGCAGTTACTCGGCTTGGTATTCAGCGTTCTTGGATGCCCTTGTGAAGGATATCGTGCGAATTATGTCTAATTGGTGCATTAGGTTGCCAAATACCCAGGTGGTTGGAGGATCATGCACATAATGTTCCAAAAGTTTCAGCTGGAGAGAGATACCTGCTAAGATTTGGTTTGACTAGTGCTGCTTGTGCAGCAGAAACACTCACCATTTGCAGGCGGGTATTATCTTGCTGATAGATAATCACAAGATGGCTTGCAATGAAGGTCAACAAAACCAAGCGTAGAATATCGTCAATATCACTACGGTGCTAAAATGCCACGGATGATAACCCAATGGGTATTGTTATGAAATGAAGTGAAATGGCACGGTAGCTTTTGGATGTCTGAGCATATGGCGGACAACATTCCGGTTGGTATCGCACCACTGTCCTGGGCTCTCCAGACACGTCTTCTGTCTGGAAACTCATTTGCTGCAGTAGAATTGTCTTTAGTGATGAGTCCCGCATCGAACTGAGTCTCAGTGAACTACGAAGATGTGTCTGCAGACTCTCCCGACTGCAGTGGTATACTAACCATACAGCCGCCCGCCGAAATTGCCCGACAACCAGGAGTGACTGGGCTGGGGTGTCATTTCTTTCTACAACAGGACTCCATTGGTTTGCATCCGTGGCACCTTAATTGCACAGCGCTAGGTCGACGATATTCTCGCCATACTTTATTGCCCTTCTTGGCATGCCATCCTGCGCCTACATTTCAGCAAGATAATGCCCACTCGACACGACGGCGTGAATGTCTAGTGCTTGTCTGCATTCCAGCGAAAAGTTACGTTGCTCAGTAACTTCGCCGAATCTTTCCATAACTGAGATCGTTTGGAACATTATGGACGGTGCCCTTCAGCCATCTTGGAATTTTAACGCTCTAACTCACCAGTCGGATAGGATTTGGCACGACATAGCTCAGAGGGACATCAAACAGCTCATCTATGAATGCGAAGCCGTGCAACTGTTTGTGCAAGGGCTAGATCTGGAGCCATGTGTTTTTGACTAGCTCATTTTGTGAATCTCTTTCTGCTGAATAAATCATCCGATTTTTCTGAAATTTTTATCAGTTACATGTCTGTGTATTCGTCTTTCAGAGTTCCACTAAAGAGGTGTACGTGAACCAGCAGCAAAATTTTCTGTCTTTTTTTTTTTAAGCCAATAGTACTTGTGAATTGTAAAGGTATTAGTTACAAATTTAAACTAACACTAATTGAAACAAGCGTCAGTCTGTAAAGATGTCATACCATGACGCATCGGATAATGAAAATGACTCTGTTCTTGGTGGTGGAGCTTTCGTGTTTGAGTAGACTACTGTGGTAGGAAAAAAATCGTATAGACGATACTGCTCTCGTTGTTGTGATGTCTGCATACAGAAACTCTGAGCCCGAGATGTTATTATCGCGACACCTGCACATACACAGACATTTAGAAAACAGAGTAAACTCATTGCAAATGTGGAATATGTGGGGGGAGACGACTGGATGCAATCGAGTACAGTGCTATACTACGCCTCCCGATCAGAAAAATAGTGCATTTTCGCTAGGTGTTGACAGCTACACTACATTTACAAGGAATTTTAGAACACGGAACGAGAGGATATGTCATGATCGCATAGGTAGAAGTGACGTAAAAAAATCGATGGAATTGCGGAAAAAGACGGAAAATACCTATAAATTGAGGGAAAATACACAAATGTAGGAAAGCTGAGGAAGCACTTGCGTGTATTTTGGTTGGTGCAGAAAAGTTCTTGTACATGGGAACAAGTACGCGATAACAAGAGGAATCCGAGAAAACGTCGACATGGAAGCGAAGGGAGCCATGAAAACAGTCACCTTTTTCCGTCGTGACAGCATTCTACTTTATGTCTATTGAGGTAACAGTGATACACGCGTGTTGACTGCTGTATTTTACGCTTTTCACTGCATTTGACGCTTTTCAGGGAAACAGAGAACCATCTGCTTCTGAACTTACATACATCTGCGTTAATGGATAACAGAGAGTGGACAGGGTGATCGATTGAGATGGAGCTGTAACGAGGTACGATGTAATGGCAGACTGATTATGCATTCTAGAGAGGGAGATATTGCTGCAGGTCATTTGACCACTTTTCCGCTGTTCTGTCAGGATGAAACAGTCGCGTGACATAGCCTGCGTTTGACTCGTATATAACCACGTGTTCTGTGTGTGACTTAGAGCACTGTCTACTTTTTTTACTTGCGATCGATAACAGCTAACCTCTTGGTAATTAGAGGAATTCCATCTCAAGAGTGATGAAACGTGATCATCCTGTTTCTACACATTCCTCCACACGAATGAGGATTTATGCGATGTACTCCATTTCCCTAACGCATCTTGGGTAAAAAATCAAGACTTCAGTTTCATAACTAAGATGATTGTAAGTTAGCGATAGGTGTGTGTGAGATACTACAATCCCTGTCTATAGACCTGTTGGAGAGATGTGCTGTTTACATAGGTAGTGGCCTCATGGCGTGTAATTTCACACGTAGGACTCCGCTGCTATGCGTTTATTTGTTTCCTTGTAAGAGGTATTTTCCGTTACTAACGATCATTTTATATAGGACTGACGCGGGCATAGTACAGTTTCTGAACCGTGATCGGATGTGAACAGTGAACGCTATACATCTCTGGAAAGATACATTGCACATGTATCACACAGAGCCAAAATTTTAAGGAAGTAGTTTTTTCATTTTACAGTTTGTTACTATAGTTTGTCGTAGAGAAACCAGCAAGGAGGATGTATGTCAGGCGCTGGAAATATATTTCTTACATTAACAGTACTGCACTCCACATGACTAATAGGTCGGAAATTGAAGCGATCTAACATTATAGCCTGTCTTAAGTGCAGAACCGTGTAGCCTTAGGAGTGCGTGTGTTTATGTTATCTGTTACCAATACCCTCCTGGTACTGATCCCAAACACTAGAAGAATATTTTAAAATTGATAGCGTAGTTGATTTACTTAAAATGCTTCGAACTCCAGCCGTCTGGCGCTCTATCATGCATAAAAAGCACCTGCTTCTTATTCTGGTTATCCGTCTGTTATTACATCTCAACACTTGAAAATCTACTGCCATACACAGGTAAGTGGTGCTAATCTGCTCGATAGGGGCGCATCTGGAGAAATCTTGTGCACTTGGATGGGCGCGGAATCGGAAAGCTCCATTCATTCATGAGACACGGAATGTAGCGATCTACTTCTGGTCACTTAGTGATTAAATTGGTAACGGTGTTGCAGGGCGGGTTGGTCAATGACAGTGGAAGAGGATCTTTTAGTCTCTTATTTTATCCTACGACTGTGAGGATGCCCTGTAACATCCACATAGAGACAGATCATAAATTATGCACTATGCTAGAGGTGCTAGAAATATATAGATCGCTGTCTGGTTTACTTTGATGATGCATATGTTCGAGAAATAACAAGGAATGGACGTGCTAAATTCGCAATGACACTCGCAAAGTAGAGAAGGGGCGGTTTAGCGATGATACTGAAATTGGGAAACATACTGTTACATCATTGATTAGTGTTGAAATTATTGTAAAATTGCTAAAATTGTTCGCACTATTAACAATAATGCTTATTATTACGGAACATCGACGGTGACGTTTCCATCCCACCCATCCACTGGTACGCTGCTGGTTACCACATAATGAGTGACTGACTTCGCTTGTTTGAGGGGGTGGAGAAAAAGCTTTGGTGGAGAGGCATCACCTTCACGTTCTGGGGATGGCTAGCACCGAAACAGTGATCGCGTATATCGCTGCAATATGAGGAATCAGTCGGCATGGTAAACAGTGCAATCATCTATTCTGTCAATGTGGCAGATGAGTTTAAATGCAGACTTCGTCAATCACCTTTGGACAGCAGTTTCGAAACACTCCACAACGCCGCCAAACTCTTCCAGTTTCCTTATGTTGTAACTGTCTTTTATGTAAAATCATCTAGTGTGTGTGTGGCGTGTTATGGTAGCAGCAGTAACAACATGATTTACACCCTGCGGTGTCTAGTTTTCTGTGAGAAGCAATGGATCAGAACATGTTAATGTCGGTTTAGAACCTGACATAGACCTCGAAGTCGTGGCGGAAAATACAAAATATATGGCAGTGTACAAAGCGTATTACAGCAGATAAAAAAATGTTACAAACAACGACACAGGGTCACAGGGAGCGTCTCTTGCGAATTATAGTATAGTTTGTGGGATATGATCATCCTCCTACAGTACAGCCGATACAACTTAACACTGGTCTGTGCACTGGATCAATACCTGTATGTTTCACTGGATCATCACATGCGCTCGATGCAGGTATGCATACGGTATTTATTTTCGATGTATGGGAAAAGTGGGATGTGGTAAAAATCCTATCAAGTACTCTATCAGATGAAGTTAGTGGAGCCTTAATAGTTCGTAATGTTTTCCTGTTTGATGGTACAGAATAACGAATATAGCATGTTGGGGTGATAGACGTGAATGGGCCCTGAGGACGCGGATCTCTAGTACCTGTTTGTAGTTTGCGGAAGCACCACAATGCGGTAGCAAAATCCTCGTCCTTCTCCCAGTTTAGAGATATGGGAGTGCCTGAAGTATGATTCACTAGTGGCTGTGATCATTCAACGACTTCTCCATTGGATACAATGCAGCTATGTGGTTGAATGGAAAGACTTGATTCCAAATTCCAGACAGCATTTCTATTGGAGAGCATAACAGTGAAGATCTGAAAAGAATGGGTACATTTCTTACGACCTCAATCAGCACACCATCTACTGTTTGTAATCCTTCTCAACGAACCTTCACCTATAGCCCAGTGGATGTATCACCAATCCTCTGACATGGCATCAAGACAGAATGCATTACAAATACTGGAGAAATATCTAGCAGCGGCATGAGGGAGTTGCAAATAACGGTTGCATACCACGTTCCTTAGCTGAATCACTTTCAAAATTCATTGATTTTATCACGAGGCTGCATCCTGGGCGTCATGTAACCGCATTGTTCATCTGATAATATACACTCTGGCGACGACTGTCTATATTAAGTGTCACAGTATTTGTCTGGAAAAACCAGTTCATTCACAGGTAATGCCATACGTCAATCTATAAAGCCGGTGTACCTTATAACATAAATACTTGTGTGCACCTGTAGAACCAAGACCGATTGTGATAGTAATATGGTTGTTGCGATCGTGTTTTTTAACATATGGCGGTTTTTAAGACGTTTATGCCTCTCTTTCTAAGATACAGTGGTAGCACTCGTAGGATAAACTTGTGGGACATATTCACCCATCGCTGGTTTTCAGTCAGTATTGCTTTGTATCGCCAGCAATCAGTTACTGGCGGAGTAATATACTTAGTAGTAGGGGATGCCTGATAGGTTCACCTTGAGCACCAGGCTTTTAAAGTATGTGTGTGTGTTCCAACATGTGGAAAGGGAATGACTAAGGCCAGTCGTAAGGAGTTTATGGATTTGACGTGGAATACCCTGAACGCAAAGGGGAAAGTATGTCAGGTCATAAGAATGGTACAGATATTTCTATTTCCAGAGCCACAGCTGTCAGATGGGTGTATTTCGCCCATTGTCGAAGGTCGTCCAATTGAGACCATGGTCGTAACATTTAATTGTAAGTCCAGTGATAAGATATGTATGTGGATGGTTTCCTAGGGTGGTTCTGTCTGCGCCAGTGGCCTGTGACGGGAATGATTCACGTATCTGATTAACAGTAGGAGCTGTCCGATTGGAGAGGCCTGTTTGGATTCAAGAATGTAGCTGACTTAACAATGTCGTCCTCTAGACCACTGAATAGCTAACTAATACTTAGTATGGCCTCCCATGAACCATGGACCTTGCCGCTGGTGGGGAGGCTTGCGTGCCTCAGCGATACAGATGTTCGTACCGTAGGTGCAACCACAACGGAGGGGTATCTGTTGAGAGGCCAGACAAACATGTGGTTCCTGAAGAGGGGCAGCAGCCTTTTCAGTAGTTGCAGGGGCAACAGTCTGGATGATTGACTGATCTGGCCTTGTAACATTAACCAAAACGGCCTTGCTGTGCTGGTACTGCGAACGGCTGAAAGCAAGGGGAAACTACAGCCGTAATTTTTCCCGAGGACATGCAGCTCTACTGTGTGATTAAATGATGATGGCGTCCTCTTGGGTAAAATATTCCGGAGGTAAAATAGTCCCCCATTCGGATCTCCGGGCGGGGACTACTCAGGAGGACGTCGTTATCAGGAGAAAGAAAACTGGCGTTCTACGGATCGGAGCGTGGAATGTCAGATCCCTTAATCGGGCAGGTAGGTTAGAAAATTTAAAAAGGGAAATGGATAGGTTAAAGTTAGATATAGTGGGAATTAGTGAAGTTCGGTGGCAGGAGGAACAAGACTTTTGGTCGGGTGATTACAGGGTTATAAATACAAAATCAAATAGGGGTAATGCAGGAGTAGGTTTAATAATGAATAAAAAAATAGGAGTGCGGGTTAGCTACTACAAACAGCATAGTGAACGCATTATTGTGGCCAAGATAGACACAAAGCCCATGCCTACTACAGTAGTACAAGTTTATATGCCAACTACCTCTGCAGATGATGAAGAAATAGATGAAATGTATGACGAGATAAAAGAAATTATTCAGGTAGTGAAAGGAGACGAAAATTTAATAGTCATGGGTGACTGGAATTCGTCAGTAGGAAAAGGGAGAGAAGGAAACATAGTAGGTGAATATGGATTGGGGGGAAGGAATGAAAGAGGAAGCCGCCTTGTAGAATTTTGCACAGAGCATAACTTAATCATAGCCAACACTTGGTTCAAGAATCATAAAAGAAGGTTGTATACCTGGAAGAATCCTGGAGATACTAGTAGGTATCAGATAGATTATATAATGGTAAGACAGAGATTTAGGAACCAGGTTTTAAATTGTAAGACATTTCCTGGGGCAGATGTGGATTCTGACCACAATCTATTGGTTATGAACTGCAGATTGAAACTGAAGAAACTGCAAAAAGGTGGGAATTTAAGGAGATGGGACCTGGATAAACTGAAAGAACCAGAGGTTGTAGAGAGTTTCAGGGAGAGCATAAGGGAACAATTGACAGGAATGGGGGAAAGAAATACAGTAGAAGAAGAATGGGTAGCTCTGAGGGATGAAGTAGTGAAGGCAGCAGAGGATCAAGTAGGTAAAAAGACGAGGGCTAATAGAAATCCTTGGGTAACAGAAGAAATATTGAATTTAATTGATGAAAGGAGAAAATACAAAAATGCAGTAAATGAAGCAGGCAAAAAGGAATACAGACGTCTCAAAAATGATATCGACAGGAAGTGCAAAATGGCTAAGCAGGGATGGCTAGAGGACAAATGTAAGGATGTAGAGGCTTGTCTCACTAGGGGTAAGATAGATACTGCCTACAGGAAAATTAAAGAGACCTTTGGAGAGAAGAGAACCACTTGTATGAATATCAAGAGCTCAGATGGCAACCCAGTTCTAAGCAAAGAAGGGAAGGCAGAAAGGTGGAAGGAGTATATAGAGGGTTTATACAAGGGCGATGTACTTGAGGACAATATTATGGAAATGGAAGAGGATGTAGATGAAGACGAAATGGGAGATAAGATACTGCGTGAAGAGTTTGACAGAGCACTGAAAGACCTGAGTCGAAACAAGGCCCCGGGAGTAGACAACATTCCATTTGAACTACTGATGGCCTCGGGAGAGCCAGTCATGACAAAACTCTACCATCTGGTGAGCACGATGTATGAGACAGGCGAAATACCCTCAGACTTCAAGAAGAATATAATAATTCCAATCCCAAAGAAAGCAGGTGTTGACAGATGTGAAAATTACCGAACTATCAGTTTAATAAGTCACAGCTGCAAAATACTAACGCGAATTCTTTACAGACGAATGGAAAAACTGGTAGAAGCCGACCTCGGGGAAGATCAGTTTGGATTCCGTAGAAATGTTGGAACACGTGAGGCAATACTGACCTTACGACTTATCTTAGAAGAAAGATTAAGAAAAGGCAAACCTACGTTTCTAGCATTTGTAGACTTAGAGAAAGCTTTTGACAATGTTGACTGGAATACTCTCTTTCAAATTCTGAAGGTGGCAGGGGTAAAATACAGGGAACGAAAGGCTATTTACAGTTTGTACAGAAACCAGATGGCAGTTATAAGAGTCGAGGGGCATGAAAGGGAAGCAGTGGTTGGGAAAGGAGTAAGACAGGGTTGTAGCCTCTCCCCGATGTTATTCAATCTGTATATTGAGCAAGCAGTAAAGGAAACAAAAGAAAAATTCGGAGTAGGTATTAAAATTCATGGAGAAGAAGTAAAAACTTTGAGGTTCGCCGATGACATTGTAATTCAGTCAGAGACAGCAAAGGACTTGGAAGAGCAGTTGAACGGAATGGACAGTGTCTTGAAAGGAGGATATAAGATGAACATCAACAAAAGCAAAACGAGGATAATGGAATGTAGTCAAATTAAGTCGGGTGATGCTGAGGGAATTAGATTAGGAAATGAGACACTTAAAGTTGTGAAGGAGTTTTGCTATTTAGGGAGTAAAATAACCGATGATGGTCGAAGTAGAGAGGATATAAAATGTAGACTGGCAATGGCAAGGAAAGCGTTTCTCAAGAAGAGGAATTTGTTAACATCGAGTATAGATTTAAGTGTCAGGAAGTCGTTTCTGAAAGTATTTGTATGGAGTGTAGCCATGTATGGAAGTGAAACATGGACGATAACTAGTTTGGACAAGAAGAGAATAGAAGCTTTCGAAATGTGGTGCTACAGAAGAATGCTGAAGATAAGGTGGGTAGATCACGTAACTAATGAGGAGGTATTGAATAGGATTGGGGAGAAGAGAAGTTTGTGGCACAACTTGACTAGAAGAAGGGATCGGTTGGTAGGACATGTTTTGAGGCATCAAGGGATCACAAATTTAGCATTGGAGGGCAGTGTGGAGGGTAAAAATCGTAGAGGGAGACCAAGAGATGAATACACTAAGCAGATTCAGAAGGATGTAGGTTGCAGTAGATACTGGGAGATGAAGAAGCTTGCACAGGATAGAGTAGCATGGAGAGCTGCATCAAACCAGTCTCAGGACTGAAGACCACAACAACAAACTTAGTATGGACAGCTTTCGTGATCGTGTGGGAATTTGAGAAGATTCAATATAGATGTGGGTTTGTGCTGGATCATTATTCTCTCCCACGTAAATTGTCCAGCTGACTGCTTCTGAAATTTCCGCGCCTTTATTTACTTGGGAGAACATCGATTGTGGTGTGCCCATGTAACAGGTGAAAGATGGGGTGGAAGACATATTTGCTGGTTCTCTAGACATGAGAAACACCTTAGTTGATTTTGGAAATTATAAGGATGATTTGGAATATGTTGCATCACAGACATCGATATTCGTGAGTGGAAATATTAGTTTCCTCTATTTTTTTCGAATTTTCACGTAAAGGTCGCAGACGGTATATGTTTCGTTACTCAGTGGTTTACAGCAATCTACGACTCACTGAAGTTTCGTTTTCCTAGAGAAATAATTTCCAGTCTGTATCTTCGGATTATACTGTGTGAGCGATACTACTGCTATGCAAGCGATAATGCTATGTGCTTGGTATCGAGAGGTATCACGTAAATTGTATGATATTCTGGTGAACCAGGTGAGATTACATATGTTCTTGTAATCCCAGAGTGTGGAGATGGGTGTAGAAAGCAAGCAAGCATGCAGGTCGGGGCCAAAAACAGTTACGGCTTTGCGCCAATGGGAAACGAGACCATCTTTGTACAGGAGTTCAGAGAGTGATTTGTGGCCTCCGAAGGCACGCTGGTCACACGTCGGGACTTGTAACCATAGGCTGTCCTGGATTACAGCACGACTTTTCAGGAGAATATCTAGTGTTGTAAGGAGTATACCCACAGTGCATGTGCTTATGCTGTCTGTCTTTGCGGTATATAACGAGTGTCTGGCAGTCGATAGCTATCTGAAACAAGCAAATAGGGCGATTTTTTTCGACAGGATACGAATTTTATGTCTACTACATCGATATCATCTGGTCGGGTATTAAGCTATAATTTTCAAGCTTCCATCCTCTGTGCCAAGGAAGTGTAACTGAGCAACAGTCTTCCTGTATTTGGCAATCTGTAGGCCACTTTTGCAGGGTTTAACTGTCAGTGAAATATGGCGGTCTGTACAAAATAGTTTAGCAACTGAAAGTCTCATCTGCAGAAAGAAAAAGGCGGCAATGCTTCCACACCGGCAGCATCGGTAATTTGGCGGGTGAATTCAGTAAGAGCCGATCAGAATGCTCCATTCATTCGCAAGATATCCTTTGTGCTGGGACTTAGGAGCCTGCAGTGACAATGTTTGCGTTTCCAAGATGTTTGTTGAAAGCAGGACTTAACGATTTCCAGGAAGGGTAAGACGTAATGTCTCGTTAGCACCATCAGGAAGATTCAGTCAATATTATTCTGGGCTATTTTCGTAACAGGTTCTGTTAGGACAAGCTGAGACATCATGGAAGCTCCTACAAAAGTGACTGTTCAGTATTTCTGCAATACTTTACAATTTCCGAGAGGTCGACTTAGCTCTTATTTAGATAGCCATGACACGTCTGTATAACAATGAGAACCTTTTAGATGCACCTACGATGGTGAGTCAGTAAACAAGCATTTCGTGGCAATGTATAAGCCACGCTGGGCAGGTAAATATGCACACAGCTAGACACAGCTCGCATTCCCATTAGTATCGCTAGCAAAAATGCAACATGTGTTATTCTGGGAAGCATTGCAACAGATTTCTGTAGCGTGACCTGTGACATCAGTATAACATTGAGAACCTTTTACCTGCATCTGTGAGGGTGAGCCACTATGCAAACATCTCTCTTGGCTCTGGACTGGCAGGTACGTCTCAGCCATCGTGGTTAGGTGAACATGTGCACATGGCCCAGAGGCATCTTGCATGTCACATTAGGATCGCAAGGAACAATACACCGTGTGATGTTCTGGGAAGTATTGCCACATGTTTCTATAATGCATTAAGAGGGGTGACTTGACTTTTATTTACATAGACCTGTGATGTCAGTATAATACTTGAAGAATTCTAACTGTATACAGACACGACTTTTACCTGCTGGCTGTAGGCAACAGTGGCCTGAGAGCAATGTCTCACACCCCTGCATTTGTCTGTCCAGCTGTGAAACTGGAAATTTGTGGTAAGGTCTTATGGGACCAAACTGCTGAGGTCCTCAGTATCTAAGCTTACACTTTACTTAATGTAACTTAAACTTGCACTAAGGGCAATACACACACACACACACACACACACACACACACACCAATGCCATAGGGAGGATTCGAACTTCTGACAGGGGGAGCCGTGCGAACCATGACAAGATGCCCTAGACCACACAGCTACCACATGAAGCTTCAGCAGTGACTTGCAGTGGTCTCGGTGTGTGCATGCATTGGAGCCTCTGACACCTTGCAGATGACAATAGTTTGTAAGCGTTTTTATGTGCAATGAGTGTTGGTGCACTGCATTATTTTCGGCTGTTCAAGCGTTATGAGTGTGTTTGTAGAGTATTTTACATGTATTATTTTTTGGCAATTTACGAGTTGTTTGAGAGTAATTTGTAGGTCTGTATGCTGTGTACTGCTATATTTCGACAGTTTAGAATTAGTGAGCGTGTCTGCAGAGTGTTTTACATGCGTTATTTTGACAACTTATGAGTTGTTTTCGTGTCTGTACGTCATTGTACTGCATTATTTCGGTGATTTGCAAGTAGTTTCCAGGTCTGTAGGCTGTGTATTGTGACCCCAAGCATGTCAGAGCGAGTGTTTTGTTTCAGTGTGATAAATGAACTACGTGAAATCCATCGTTAAATAAACTGTTCCAAAATAAAGAAAGTACACTTCTTCCAGGAACAGGCTGAGTCCTTTTCCCTCCATTTCTACCCCAGACCGCCATAGGACAACAGCACCCTCTGCTGGCTGTACTGTATACTAGGTTAGTTGGGCTCTGGACTTCATGATGAACACACTGGATGGAGCTATTGCATCAAATCGTTTAAATAAAGCCTACCTTATGTCCATCCTATCCAGCAGCCGAGCATGGGCTGAGCCCTTTCCCCGCTAATTTCAAGAAAGAGGTGGCAGTCGGATAACTTAGAGTAGTGGAAGTAGCCCAAGTGACCTGTTTCAAAGCCAAAATTTGAACTTCCCGACATGATGTCATTGCGACGTTTCCATATCTATTGCTGCCTTCTTCGATCCGGCATCTTGAATAAATTTGGCAACAATGCAGAGAGGGGTGGTACTAGCTTGTCCCACTACTGAAGTCGCGCGACGTGAGAGGTCGCAGCCTGCTGTGATCGTGCTAGTAGTGCCGGAGGAAACTTTGGTATTAATTGAGGATTTGTGGTAATTTGCCTTTTTGCTGCTCATCATTGGTGGTTGCTTGCATGCTGGTGGGATTTTATCAGATTTGTGTGTGCATTCATAGAGAATAATATTCATATCTTCGTTGTGACTGGAAACTTGCTTATTAAGTATAGCCATTGTGGAATAATTAAAGGTCCGTGTAAATTTTGTCGGTGGTTAAATAATATATTGCAAATATAATAGTCTATATACTTTATTAGTTTCTTTCACTTTTTAGCCCTTTTAATGCTAGTTGACCAAATCCCTCCTGATCATTCAATATCTGTGTGTAAACTATGGCAGTGATTGTTGAAATTATTGCATGAATCGCACACTACATTGATCACTGTATTGCTTTTGAAATATTTCGGCATGTTGCTGACCATGCAGCTGCAATGGCAAGAGGAGGTAAATTGTCAGTTCCGTACAGGAGCACTGAAGAACAGTTTTTAGGAAACTGTTCCTCTTTCAGTTTCCTTACGTTCCCATTCAGAACTTACAAAAATAATTACGAACCACTTTCACCTGTTGACCTGTCTGCCAAGATTTCGTTTCGTTGGACGATTTTGCAGTTAGAGATGCTTCATCTTGCAACTGAATTTACAAAATCTTATGCAATAGCTCTTGATCGGTAGTTGTTGTTTAGCATTTTTTGTTGCTTGTGCGCTACTTTGCGTTAGTTCAAAACTTATTATTTCAGTAATTTTCTAATTCAGGATTTATTTAGCAGCAGTGAAGTTAACAGTTTTGTGTTCAGATATTTCTTCAGTACTTTGTGCGATTTTCTTTATTGATACAATGGCAATGTAAACCAGAGCACAGGCAGGAATGGACATGTCAATAGAAGTAGCTTCAAATGACGTTTCGAAAAATTTCAGACATGGTGTGGAAATACTTCTCAGGACAATGGTATCAGGAAACATTCGAACAATACTGTGAATAATCAAAGTATATGATATTATTTTCCGATCATGCGTGATGGCTACATGGAACTCCACGAAATTCAGGCTATTAAAATACCATAACGTAGTTCTACTTTGTCGTGAGAGATTCAGGTATTGCTTCTACTTTTAAAGAGCAAAATACTTTTGTCTTCTCCTCTTTCAGTACTAATGTTACACAGTTAATACTAGCTCAACATGGTGATATTAAAAATGTTACGACGAAATGCATGACAAGAACAACGAATCTACTAGCAAACAGGAACAAAATTTCAAGCGGCACGAAGAGAACTTAGAAATTGTTACGGTATGGGATTAATGACAATCTAAATCGTAAATTCGAGGAAATGGCAAAACGGTTCAAGTACGTGAGGAACTAGTCAGATATTAATAATCTTGAGTTCACATTTGAGCATGTACAGACTGTTCATATTGTTGAAGTGAGACAACAGACGTCACAACAAGAATACACACATCAACAACACATAACAATTTCAGAAAAAATATATGATTTATTCAGAAGAAAATGTTTCATGAACTGAGCTAGTCAACAACACGTTGGTATTGGCTCTGAGCACTATGGGACTAAACATCTGTGGTCATCAGTCCCCTAGAACTTAGAACTACTTAAACCTAACTAACCTAAGGATATCACACACATCCATGCCCGAGGCAGGATTCGAACCTGCGACCGTAGCAGTCGCGCGGTTCCGGACTGAGCGCCTAGAACCGCTAGACCACCGCGGTCGGCCACGTTGGTATTCTTCTAGCCCTTGTGCAAGTAGTTATTCGGCTTGGCATTGATTGATAGGGCTGTTTGATGTCCCTCTGAGCTATTTCGTGCCAAATCCTATCCGATTGGCGCGTTAGAGCGTCAAAATTCCCAGGTGGCTGGAGGAGTCTGTCCATAATGCTCCAAACGATCTCAGTTATGGAAAGATTCGGCGACGTTGCTGAAGTATTTCGCAAGAACGAAGACAAGCAGTAGACATTCACGCCGTATCCAGTGGGCTTTAACTTGCTGAAATGTAACTGCAGGATGACATACCAAGAAGGGAAACAAAATATGGCGAGAATATCGTCTACATAGGGCTCTGCTGTTAAGGTACCGCGTATGCCAACCAACGGAGTCCTGTTGTAAAAAGAAGTGACACCCCGGACCAGTCAGTCCTGGTTGTCGGACAGTATAGCGGGTGGCTGTGTACTTTGTATACCACTGCAGTCGGGGACGTCTCCAGTCACATCTTCACAGTTGATTGGGGCTCAGTTCGCAGCGGGACTCATCATTAAATACTCCAGGAAATGAGTTTCCAGACCGAGGACGTGTCTGGAGAGCCCAGGACAGTGGTGCGATACCAACCGGACTGTCGCCTGCCATACGCTCAGACAACCAAAAGGTACCGTGCCATTTCATTTCATTTCATAGCAAGACCACTTTGTATCATCCGTGGCATTTTTGCACCGTAGCAGTATTGACGATATTCTGCGCTTTGTTTTGTTGACCTTCATTGCAAGCCTTCCTGGGATTACCTTTCAGCAAGGTAATACCCAGCAGCAAATTGCGAATGTTTCTGCTGCTTGTCTTGTGCTAGACAAATCCTGTCTTGGCCAGTATGGACGCCTGATATCTCACCAGTTCAAAACTCTCAAACATTATAGGCATGGCCTTCCAAACAAAGAGGAATTTTGCGAACTAACGCGCCAATTGGACATAATTTGACACGATATTTCTCAGAAGAACATCCAGCAACGCTGTTAATTAATACGAACCGGATTAACTGCTTGCATAAGGCCAGAGTAGACTAAAGCGTTATTGACTAGCTTAATTCATGAAGTACTTTCTCCTGGATAAATTATCCGATGTTTCTGAAATGGTAATTACTTGTCCTTCTGCACGTGTACTTTACTTCCGCCGATTTCCATCGCATTCGGATTATTCTTCTGTAGTGTATCTTAGAATGAAACACATTAGAGACATGTTTGTATTTCCTTTCTCGGCAAAGCCTCTGTTGTGGGATGCATGTCAATAAAAACATTACCATGATGATGCAATATTTAAGAAATGTGTAAACAGATGTAACTGTGCCCTGTCAATCCTAATTTTTCGAGACTGCATTATTAAAAGATACAGAAAATGAGGTATGGGGATTTTAATGCTTCAGTTGCTCTACATAAGCCTCGCATCCACACATTACTGTACAACGTATAACGTAGACTCATATGAAACTGCCAGGAAATTCGTTATTACTGATGTTGTCCAGTTCAACCGTTACATGGCTTGAATGTCGGTGATGAGCTCAAAGCGTTGACCCTTCATTTGAATTTCTACACTCTGTCGTTTTGACATAGTTCCGTATTGAAAACACCAAGTCTCGTCACCAGAAACAATTTTTTCCAGAAAAGAACTGTCCCCAATTTATATCTCAATCAAGTCGCGTAAGTCGTTCACTCTTCGCTTTTCTGACTCTGGGGTCAATGTGTGCTGAAAATACTTTGCTCACAGCTCTCTTTTTTTGAAATCATTTTTTGAAATGTCTTGAACACGTGATTTAGAGATGTTGCTCCCCGAAGATTTGCAACCCAACAAATTTTCCACACTACGGCCGCACATCCGCTACGTAAGACTAACTACTCACAATCAACTGGCCGAATGAATACAGTACAGTTGTTAGCTCAAGCTACTACCGTGGTCACTGCGATGATGTCCCTTAGCCGCGAGCAGTGGCAGTGCGGTTAGAGGCGCCATGTCACGGATTGTGCGGCCCGTCCCGCCGGAGGTTCGAGTCCTCCCTCGGGCATGGGTGTGTGTGTGTGTGAGTTGTTCTTAGGATAAGTGAGTTTAAATGATGTGTAAGTCTCGGGACCGATGGCTTCAGCAGTTTGGTCCCTTAGGAATTCACACACATTTGAATTACTTTTTTTATGTCTCTTACGCGCCAAGAATAAAATACTCCAACAATGTGATTAAAAGCACAAGTTTTGACAGTAGGTTAATTTTGTCGGCGATAACAGGTGTTGCCCTGATATTGAACAAATATCGATGGAGCTAAAACCTGAAAATGACGTAATTTAAAAAATTCATACTGGCTGCAGACAAGTGTTACAAGAAGTTAATGGATTTAATTGTTTGCCTTCTAACTAAAATGCGCACTGCGAATGTTACCTCCATGCATTGTTCTGATACTTAAGTAAGGAGTTATGAGAAACAGGGAAAAGGGCTGTTAATATATACGCGATTTTCAGAGTGCTGAAGATGAACCACACTTTATCAACACTTTGTATAGTTTAATCCTTTCACTACAGAAAGAAACAATTAGGAAATATAGCTGTATTATTCAAGAGATGCGGAGTTTGTTCTCGCCCTTGAGAAACTCTTCCTCAATAACTGCTATGGTTGTAGTTGGCATTAAATTTAAGATGGGCTTATACGCTTCAATAAGACGCGTAATAAGCATGTTACTTACACACACTACACAACTCCCTACTCTTTAACTTTTATGTAAAACAACAGCTATCCAAATACTGTTGCGAAAAAGACAAGAAGTGTCTGATGAGGCAGTTATCTAGATTTATGATTCTGGAAGAGTTTTGTGGAAAGAAGAGCTTACGCGCGTAATAGGATCTGTAAGCCGCTTTTGATATGCAGGGGCGAGACGCCAACGAAAAGCTGCGGGAAAGCGGAGGGTGAAATTGGCCATGGTATCACGGTTTTAAGAGAGCCACTACCGGAGATATTCCCCCCTTAATGTCAGGACAGCCCTCCCCCGATTCACCATGTCACTCCCCGCGCCGATGCACGACACAGGCTGGCTCTTTGACTATATAAACACGACAGCGGTCCTGCAAATTTCCGCTATCTTGCGGCATCACGCCGCAGACAAATATGGCATTTTGGTGAGCACCGAAGACGCTGCCATAAAATGTGGCGGGGACGACACCGTTAGCAATAATGTCGACACTGCTCTTTAAAATTACGGCTGCCTCCCACGGAGACGATACTGCCAGAAATACACGCACACACAGCCAGCCAGATATAATGACAAAAGTTTTAATTATTCATGACTTGTAAGTATGTACATGCAAATTAGTGAACTGCGGAGTGTGGGAACAGCATGCGGGTTGCGGGAGTGGCGGTGAAGGAGGGGTGGGGGAGAAATGGAGTTGCGGGGGGCGGGAAACGTTTCAAGTTTTATCAGCAGACGCAGCACAAAGATGTGCGGCATACATAATGCATGAGGTGTGGCATTCCAAGAAGGGGTGGAGGAGTGGGTGGTTCCGCTGTCTGCTGCCGTCCACACGGCGGGCGCCCGCCCGGAAAACCTGGTCGATAGCTGTGGGGGGTGCAGGGAGGGGGAGGGGGGGGGGACCGGCAGCTGTCCTCCCGGGCCAGCCGCTACCCAGCAGGTGGCTGTCAGCGCCGGTACTCCGTCAGAAATGCATCTACCCACTCTATCCCCACCTCATACCGACACCGACGTCTGCTAACTCTACCCTGAGGTGCCAAAAATCATGGGATAGAGATACCCACATATACAGATGGCGGTCACGTGCACAACGTACACAAGAACAGTGCATTAGCAGAGCTGTCATTTTTACCCAGGTGATTCATGTGGAAAGATATCCGAAGTGATTATGGCCATACGACGGGAATTAACAGACTTTGAACGTGGGAAGGTACTTGGAGCTAGACGCATAGGACAGTCCATTTCGAAAATCCTTATGGAATTCCATATTCCGAGATCAGCGGTGTGAAGAGTAAGACGAGAGTACCAAATTCCAGGCATTACCTCCCCCCCCGTACTACACAGTAGCCGATGGCACTCACTTAACGGCCGAAATAAATGGTTCAAATGGCTCTGAGCACTATGGGACTTAACTTCTGAGGTCATCAGTCCCCTAGAACTTAGAACTACTTACACCTAACTAACCTACGGGCATCACACACATCCATGCCCGAGGCAGTTTTCGAACCTGCGACCGTAGCGGTCGCGCGGTTCCCGACTATAGCTCCTAGAATCGCTCGGCCACCCCGGCCGGCTAACGGCCCAGAGCAGCAGCTTTTGTGTAAAGTTGTCACTGCTAACATACGAGCAATACTTCTTGAAATAACTTCACAAATCAATGTGGGACGTACGACGAACGTATGAGTTAGGACAGTGTGGCGAAATTTGGCGTTAATGGGCTACCGCAGCAGACGACCGATGCGAGTGCCTTCGCTAGCAGCACAACAACTTCAGCGCCTCTCCTGGGCTCGTGACCAAGTCGACTGGCTCCTAGACGACTGCAAAAACCAGGTACCTGGTCAGATAAGTCCCGACTATAATTGGTAAGTCTTGATGGTAGGTTTCGAGTGCGGCGCAGATCACGACGAAGCCATGGATCCAAGTTGTCAACAAGGCACTCTGCAACTTGATAGTGGCTTCATAATGCACTACTGGCCATTAAAATCGCTACACCACGAAGAAATGCAGGTGATAAACGGGTATTCATTGGACAAATATATTATACTAGAACTCACATCTGATTATATTTGCACGCAATTTGGGTGCATAGATCGTGAAGAATCGGTACCCAGAACAAGCACCTCTGGCCGTAATAACGGCCTTGATTCGCCTGGGCTTTGAGTCAAACAGAGCTTCGATGGCGTGTACAGGTACAGCTGCCCATGCAGCTTCAACACGATACCACAGTTCATCAAGAGTAGTGACTGGCGTATTGTGACGAGATATTTGCTCGGCCACCATTGACCAGACGTTTTCAATTGGTGAGAGATTTGGAGAATGTGCTGGCCAGTGCAGCAGTGGAACATTTTCTGTATCTAGAATGGCCCGTACAGGACCTCCAACATGAGTCGTGCATTATCCTGCTGAAATGAAGGGTAGAGCCACGGGTCGTAACACATCTGAAATGTAGCGTCCACTGTTCAAAGTGCCATCAATGCGAACAAGAGGTAACTGAGACGTGTAACCAATGGCACCCCATGCCACTACGCAGGGTGATACGCCAGTTTGGCGATGACGAATACACGCTTCCAATGTGCGTTCAACGCGATGTCGCCAAACACGGATGCGACCTTCATGATGCTGTAAACAGAACTTGGATTCATCCGCAAATGACATTTTTCCATACGTGTAACCAAGTTCGTCGTTGAGTACACCATCGCAGGCGCTCCTGTCTGTGATGCAGCGTCAAGGGTAACCTCAGGCATGGTCTCCGAGGTGATAGTCCATGCTGCTGCAAACGTCTTCGAACTGTTCGTGCAGATGGTAGTTGTCTTGCAAATGACCCAATCTGTTGACTCAGGAATCGAGACGTGGCTGTACGATCCGTCACAGCCATGCGGATAAGATGTCTGTCGACTGCTAGTGGTACGAGGCCGTTGGGATCCAGCACAGCGTTCCGTATTAACCTCCTGAACCCACCAATTCCATATTCTGCTAACTGTCATTGGATCTCGACCAACACGAGCAGCAACGTCGTGATACGATAAACCGCAATCGCGATAGTCTACAATGCGACCTTTATCAAAGTCGGAAACGTGATGGTACGCATTTCTCCTCCTTACACAAGGCATCACAACAACGTTTCACCAGGCAACGCCGGTCAACTGCTGTTTGTGTATGAGAAATCGGTTGGAAAATTTCCTCATGTCAGCACGTTGTAGGTCTCGCCACCGGCGCCAACCTTGTGTGAATGCTCTGAAAAGCTAATCATTTGTATATCACGGCATCTTCTTCCTTTCGGTTAAATTTCGCGTCTGTAGCACGTCATCTTCGTGGTGTAGCAATTTTAAAAGCCAGTAGTGTATCGTACGCTGCATTTACATGGAATGAACTCGGTCCACTGTACGTTGGGCTACTTGGCGACCATTTGCAGACATTTTTGGAATTCATGTCGTTAAACAACTATGGAATTTTTATGGATGAAAATGCGCTCTATCATTGGGCCTCAGCTGTTCGCGATTGGTTTGAAGAACATTCTGAACATTTCAAGCGAATGGTCTGGCCACTCAGATTGGGTGACATGAATCCCATCCAACATTTACGGGACAGAATGGAGAGGTCAGTTCACTTACAGAAACCTGCACCGGCACAACATTCAGAATTATGGACGGCTTTCTTTTTAGTCATCAGTCTCCTGACTGATTTGATGCGACCCGCCACGAATTCCTCTCCTGTACTTACCTCTTCACCTCAGAGTACCAACTGCATTTTACGTCCTCAATTATTTGCTGGATGTATTCCAATCTCTGTCTTCCTCTACAGTTTTTGCCGTTTGCACTGCCTCTCGTACCGTGGAAGTAATTACCTCGTGTATTAACAGATGTCCCATCATCCTGTCCCATCGCCTCATCAATGTTTTCCACACATTCCTTTCCTCTACGATTCTCCACAGAACCTCCTCATTCCTTACCTTATCAGAACACTTAATTTTCAATATTCATCTGTAGCACCATATCTCAAATGCTTCGATTCTCTTCTGCTCCGATTTTCACACAGCTCATGTTTCACTACCATACAATGCTGCACTCCAGGCGTATATTGTCAGAAATTTCTTCCTCAAACTAAGGCTTATATTTGATATTAGTAGACTTCTCTTGGCCAGGAATGCCCTTTTTTGCCGTAGCTAGTCTGCTTTTGATGTACTCCTTGCTCCGCCCGTCATTGGTTAATTTACTGTCTAGGTAGCAGAATTCCTTAACTTCATCTACTTCGTGACCATCATATTGACGTTAAGCTTATCGCGGTTCTCATTTCTACTACTTCTCATTCCCTTCGTCTTTCTTCGATTTACTTTCAGTCCATACTGTGTACTAATTAGACCGTTCATCCCGTTCAGAAGATCGTGTAATTCTTCTTCACTTTCACTCAGGATCACAATGCCATCAGCGTATCGTATCATTGCTATCATTTCACCTTGAATTTCAATTCCACTCGTGAACCTTTTTTTATATCCATCATTACTTCCTCGATATACAGATTGAACAATAGATGTCGTACACCCTTTCCAATACTATCACTCTTATACATATTGTGTATGACTCGTCTCTCCCTATAGCTTACCCCTACTTTTTTCGGAATTTCGAACATATTGCGCATTTTATATTGTCGAACGCTTTTTCCAGGGCGGCAAATCCTATGAACGTGTCTTTGGTTTTCTTTAGTCTTGCTTCCATTATTAACCGAAACGTCAGAATTGCCTCTCCCGTGCATTTAGCTTTCCTAAAACCAAAATGATCGTCATGTAATGTATCCTCAATTTTCTTTTCCATTCTTCTGAATATTATTCTTGTAAGCAACTTGAATGCGTGTGCTGTTAAACTGATTGTACGACAATTCTCATATTTGTCAGCTCTTGCCGTCTTCGGAATAATGTGGATGATGGTATAGTTTCCCGGAACATTTTTGTACTTCCTCCTTTCATCAATCGACTGAAGTATTTTTCCTGTTACCCATGGTTTCTTCGCAGTTACCGTCTTTGTATATATCTTTCAAACTGCTATGATGGCTCTTTTTAGAGATGGCCATTGCTCTTCAACTGTACTAGCTACTGAGCTATTGCTGTATCTATAGCGGTAGAGAACTTCAAGCGTATCTCTTCATTCCTTAGTATTTCCGTATCCAACTTCTTTGCGTTTCGATTCTTCCTGACCAATGTCTTAAACCTCAGCCTACTCTTCATCACTACTATATTGTGATCTGAGTCTGTATCTACTCCTGCGTACGCCTTACAATCCAGTATCTGTTTTCTGAATCTCTGTCTGGCTATGATGTAATCTAACTGAAATCTTCCCGTATCATCCAGCCTTTTTCAAGTATACCTCTTCCTCTTGTGATTCTTGACCTAGGTATTCGTTATTGCTAGCTGAAACTTGTTACCAAACCCAATTAATCAATCTCCCCTATAATTCCTTGATCCTAGCCCATACTCTCCTGTAACCTTTTCTTCTACTCCTTCCCCTACAACTGCATTTCAGTCAGCCATGGCTATTATATTTTCATCCCCCTCTACATCCGAATGGGGGACTATTCCGGAATCTTTTGCTAAAGGAGAGATCATCATAACACTTCTTCAATTCCATGTCACATGTCCTGTGGATACATATTACGTGTATTTAATGCAGTGGTTTCTATTTCTTCTGCATCCTCACGCCGTTGATCATTGCTGATTCTTCCGCCTTTAAAGGCAGTTTCCCACCCCTTTGACAAGAGAGTGCCCTGAACCTCTGTCAGCTCCTCCGCCATCTTTGACAAGGTCGTTTGCAGAATGAAAGTGACTCTTTATGCAGGAAGTCTTTGGCCACCAATGCTGATTATTAATCAATATTTAACCAGTGGCGGTATTCTAACCCGGTACCAAATACGTTTTGATTATTAATCAAAGGTGCTACCGCTAGCCCACGGGTGGATGGACTATGGTCGGCTAGAGAGGCAGAATGGCTTAATATTTATGCAGGGGACTTCCAGTGACTTGTTGAATCCAACTACGTCGAGTTGCTACACTACTCCAGGCTGGATATTAGGAGGTATCCCATGACTTTTGTCACCTCAGTGTACGTGCACCTTATGGTAGCTGAGGCAGTATGGCACTCTACCAGGGAGGCAGACGGCTCTAATCATGACAGTGCACAAAATTATAATCGTCCGTTTTACCTTCATGGGGATGATAGTTTGAAAGTTGACTGTTGCGTTACCACACACAATATTTACACTGAAAAGCCAAAGAAACTGATACTACTGCCTAATATCGCGTAGGGGACCCGAGAGCACGCATAAGTGCCCCAACATGACATGGCATGGACTAGACTAATGTCTGAAATAGTGCTGTAGGGAATTGACGCCATGAGTCGTGGAGGGCCGTCCATAAATCCGTAAGAAACTAGCAAGACTGGGGGAGGGGGGGGGGCAGATCTCTTCTGGACAGCACGTTGCAAGGCATCCCAGATATGTTCAATAATGTTCATGTTTGGGGAGTTTGTGGCCAGCGGAAGCCTTTAAACTTCCTGGAGCCACTCTGTAGCTGTTCTGGGGGTGTGACGTGTCGCAGATGATCAGACATGGTGCTTACGTACCCACCACGTATTAGAGTCGTTTCTAGACGTATCGGGGATCCCATATCATGTCAATTGTACACGCCATTCACCATTTCATAGCCGCCACCATCTTGAAGAATGAATTCACGAGGTTGTCTCCATACCCGTACACGTTTATTTGAAACGAGACCCGTCCGACCAGGCAACATGTTACCAGTCATCAATAGTCAAATGTCGGTGTTGACGAGCCCAGGCGAGGAGTAAAATTTTGTGTCGTGCAGTCATAAAGGAGTGGGGGCTTCGGCTCCGAAAGTCCATATTCATGATTTTTCCTTGAATTATTCGCACGCTGACACTTCTCGATGGTCCAGCATTGAAATCTGTAGCAGTTTGCCGAAGGGTTTCACCGTTGTCACGTTGACCGATTCTCTTCATTCGTCGTTGGTTCCGTTTCTGTGGGATCTTTTTCCGGCCGAAGCGATGTGGCAGATTTGATGTTTCACCGGATTGGTCGTACGGGAAAATCCCCAATTCATCACTGCCTCTGAGACGCTGTGTCCCATCGCTCATCTCGCAGTTAGAAAGAGGGACAACTAAAGAAACAAAAAAAAATTATTGTAGCGACCATTTGCGGCTCTAGTCTTGTTTGCTAGACCATTGCTCAGCAGTTGCAGCCTTGCTTGCGCGAAGTATTCTTAATCATTTGTACGTTAGGAGGTTTCTTTTATTTGATACTTTGCCTGTGAAGCTTTATTTATTTTGCTTGTGATATTCCATGTGGGTTTAGAGCACTTGTTTACAACGATCTCGAGTTTATGTTGTTTAAAATGGACAGAGGAGATTTAAAATGGACAGAGCAGATCGAGTGCACGTTAGGGAAGCTAGGAAGATCACCAGAGCCCAGTGGATACAGAGAATTTCGGTGCAGAAGCATCCGAGTGTGAGGCGGCAGCTGCTGGTAGTTTGTCAGGGACCCAGGAAAACACAGAGCTGAGCAGAGTGAAGACAGAACTACATGCGAAACAGAAGCGAACGAAAGGCAGAGCAGTTCAAGTATAGGAGACATGGGAGACGTTCCACTCTGCCGTCAAAATAAAAAGAAATTAAAAAATTGATGCTGAAAAAGATAGGAAAAAAGCTGAACGAGATATGAAAGGATGCGGTAAACAGAAAGGAAAGCTGACAACAATAGGAAAGAAGCGAGGAAAATGGAGAGCAATTTGACCACATATCTAAGACTTCGAAAGGTCGATCTAAATTCGAATCAATTGACGGAAACGTGGAAGAAGTTTCGTAAACGATGAAAACCGGTATATCCAGACTGTCACAGGACGAAGCTAATCGGGAAAAGGTAGAGGAAACCAATACCTCTCTTTAAGAAAGGCGAAAGAAGGTTGAAGATGTTAGCTAATCTGTTTCTCGCAAATAGTACATAATCTGGAGGACCGACCAATATCAGACGGCACTGAACGTGAACAAGTTGCAGAGACAGAAGAGTTCGTCTCGCTCAAAAACGAAAAAGACAGATTGAGGGAAGATGTGGGGCAACCGCAATGATCGGAGCCATTCTCTTGTTAGTATCCGACAAAATGAGGAACAAAAATGAGAGCAATGCAGACGAAAGTTCGTAATGTAATGGAGCGCCAGCAACCGTTTCGGAACGATTTGTGGTTAAAGAAACGAGTGCAACACCGGGATCTGTGTCCTAAAATGATAGAATCTTAGACGGAAAACACTTTTTCTCTCTGAAAAAATTCCAGACTTACACGGTAGGCAAGAACATACACTCCTGGAAATTGAAATAAGAACACCGTGAATTCATTGTCCCAGGAAGGGGAAACTTTATTGACACATTCCTGGGGTCAGATACATCACATGATCACACTGACAGAACCACAGGCACATAGACACAGGCAACAGAGCATGCACAATGTCGGCACTAGTACAGTGTATATCCACCTTTCGCAGCAATGCAGGCTGCTATTCTCCCATGGACATGATCGTAGAGATGCTGGATGTAGTCCTGTGGAACGGCTTGCCATGCCATTTCCACCTGGCGCCTCAGTTGGACCAGCGTTCGTGCTGGACGTGCAGACCGCGTGAGACGACGCTTCATCCAGTCCCAAACATGCTCAATGGGGGACAGATCCAGAGATTTTGCTGGCCAGGGTAGTTGACTTACACCATCTAGAGCACGTTAGGTGGCACGGGATACATGCGGACGTGCATTGTCCTGTTGGAACAGCAAGTTACCTTGCCGGTCTAGGAATGGTAGAACGATGGGTTCGATGACGGTTTGGATGTACCGTGCACTATTCAGTGTCCCCTCGACGATCACCAGTGGTGTATGGCCAGTGTAGGAGATCGCTCGCCACACCATGATGCCGGGTGTTGGCCCTGTGTGCCTCGGTCGTATGCAGTCCTGATTGTGGCGCTCACCTGCACGGCGCCAAACACGCATACGACCATCATTGGCACCAAGGCAGAAGCGACTCTCATCGCTGAAGACGAAACGTCTCCATTCGTCCCTCCATTCACGCCTGTCGCGACACCACTGGAGGCGGGCTGCACGATGTTGGGGCGTGAGCGGAAGACGGCCTAACGGTGTGCGGGACTGTAGCCCAGCTTCATGGAAACGGTTGCGAATGGTCCTCGCCGATACCCCAGGAGCAACAGTGTCCCTAATTTGCTGGGAAGTGGCGGTGCGGTCCCCTACGGCACTGCGTAGGATCCTACGGTCTTGGTGTGCCTCCGTGCGTCGCTGCGGTCCGGTCCCAGGTCGACGGGCACGTGCACCTTCCGCCGACCACTGGCGACAACATCGATGTACTGTGGAGACCTCACGCCCCACGTATTGAGCAATTCGGCGGTACGTCCACCCGGCCTCCCGCATGCCCACTATACGCCCTCGCTCAAAGTCCGTCAACTGCACATACGGTTCATGTCCACGCTGTCGCGGCATGCTACCAGTGTTAAAGACTGCGATGGAGCTCCGTATGCCACGGCAAACTGGCTGACACTGACGGCGACGGTGCACAAATGCTGCGCAGCTAGCGCCATTCGACGGCCAACACCGCGGTTCCTGGTGTGTCCGCTGTGCCGTGCGTGTGATCATTGCTTGTACACCCCTCTCGCAGTGTCCGGAGCAAGTATGGTGGGTCTGACACACCGGTGTCGATGTGTTCTTTTTTCCATTTCCAGGAGTGTATATACGAAAGTATGTGAGGTAGCCGACCGAACTCACGGCTGGCATGGAGAAAATTAGTATTCATGAGTAGCCATTTAAGTGGTGAATCTATTGCAAAGGTGCTACCAGTAATTAACAGCTGTGGAACCATAACAGATTTGGAATCAGATATTATGAAACTATACTGGTCCGCTGCTGAACAAAATAGGGTGCCCGTGAGCATAATTAAGGCTGTTAGATTTGCAGCAAGGCGGCTACAGTCATATGCAGTGTACTACAATTAATAAAACCGACAAGAAGGCTTGGACTAGGGAAGAACATATGCTGGAAAGAGAACATAAGCGGTTGTTAGCATCCCAATTAGGAAATGAATGGACATCAATCAGTCCATATATGATGGAGATAGAGGAACTGTGGGCCAAGTTTCAACTGACTGTATATCGCGCAGTGGATAAGTATGTACCGGGTAAACGGATTAAGGACGAAAAAGATCGACCGTGGTTCAATAAAAAAACTCAGAAATTGCTGATTAAGTGGAAATTGTGGCACTCTCGGTTGAAAAAAGAACTCGAAAATGTCGAGTGACTAAAGTAATTTGAAACTCGTGCGTCTGTAAGAAGATCGGCGCACGAAGCATACAGCTTCCACAGTGACAACAACTTGCCGAGAAGTCCATCTATATTCATATCGAAGGCTTCTGCTCAGTCACTTGTCCACCAGTCGGGTGTGACGACGGAAGACAAAAAATTAAGCCGAAGTTTTAAATTTAGCGCTGAAGAAAATATTCATCCAGGGCAGTCGTACAAACATGCCATTGCTTTACGTGATATAAACTCCCCCATGGAGGACACAGTAACAAGCATCCGTTGAGTCGAGAAACAACTAGAGGCAGCAAAAAGAAATAAAAGAAATAAAGCACCAGTTTGCCTTTACAGAGATTAGGCTTACGCTGCAACATTGACCCTTTACTTAGCTTGCATTTATGTTCCAAGCGAATGGAAGAAAGCGCAGGTGATTGTTGAGTAGAAAAATTTAGAGTCCTATATCCCTTACATACCGACACCCCCCCCCCCCCCCAAATCAACCATGGACCTTATCGTTGGTAGGGAGGCTTGCGTGCCTGAGCGATACATAAATATCCGTACCGTAGGTGCAACCACAACGGAGAAGTATCTACTGAGAAGCCAGACAAACTTGTGGTTCCTGAAGAGGGGCAGCAGCCTTTTCAGGGCAACAGTCTGCATGACTGACTGATCTGGCCTTGTAACGTTAACCAAAACAGCCTTGTTGTGCTGGTACTGCGAACAGCTGAAAGCAAGGTGAAACTATAGCCGTAATTTTACCCGAGGGCCGCTATACTCTATGGTTAAATGACGACGGCTTCCACTTGGGTAAAATATTCTGAAGATTAAATAGTCCCCCATTCGGGTCTCCGGGCGGGGACTACTCAGGAGAGTGTCGTTATCAGGAGACATAGAACTGGCGTTCTACGGATCGGAGAATGGAATGTCAGATAGCTAAATCGGGCAGGTAGGTTAGAAAATTTAAAAAGGAGAATGGATAGGTTAAAGTTAGATATAGTGGGAATTAGTGACGTTCGGTGGCAGGAGGAACAAGACTTCTGGTCAGGTGAATACAGCCTACCGCTGTAGTACAAGTTTATATACCAACTGGTACCGCAGATGATGAAGGGGCTGAAGAAATGTATGATGCAATAAAATAAATTATTCAGACAGTTAAGGAAGTCGAAAATTTAATAGTCATGGGGGACTGGAATCCGGTAGAAGGGAAAGGATGAAAAGGAAGAGTAGTACGTGAATATGGACTGGGGGGTAAAGAATGAAAGAGGAAGCCGCCTGGTAGAATTTTACACACACCACAACTTAATTAAAGCTAACACATGATTTAAGTAACATGACAGAAGGGTGTATTCGTGGCAGAGACCTGAGAGACCTGGAGACACATGAACGTTTCACATATTATATAATGGTAAGACAGAGATTTAGGAACAAGGTATTAAATTGAAAGGGGCAGATCTGGACTCTGATCACAATTTATTGGTTATCAACAGTAGATTAAAATTGAAGAAACTGCAAAAAGGTAGTAATTTAAGGAGATGGAACCTGGATAAACTGAAAGAACCAGATGTTCTAGAGTTTCAGAGAGAGCATTAGGGAGCAATTGAAAAATATAGGGGAAAGAAATACAATCGAAGAAGAATGAGTAGCTTTGAGAGAGGAAATAGTGAAGGCAGTAAAGGATCAAGTACATAACAAGACAAGAGCTAGTAGACATGCATGGGTAACAGAAGAGCTATTGAATTTAATTTAAGAAAGGAGAAAATATAAAAATGTAGCAAATGAAGCAGGTGAAAAGGAGCACAAACGTCTCAAAAATGAAATCGACAGGAAGTGGTAAAAGGCAAAGCAGGGATAGCTAGAGGGCAAATACAAGGATGTAGAGGCATATATCGCTAGCGGTAAAATAGATACTGACTACAGGAAAAGGAAAAGAGAAGCACCTGTTAGATTATCAAAGGCTCAGATGGAAAACCAGTTCTGAGCAAATAAGGAAACCAGAAAGGTGGGAGGAGTATATAGAGCGACTTTACAAGGACGAGGCATTGACGGCAATATTATGGCTATGGAAGAGGACGTAGATGAAGATGAAATGGGAGATATGATACCACATGAAAAATTTGACGGAGCACTGAAAGACCTAAGTCGAAACAAGGCCCCAGAGTAGAGAACATTCCATTAGAAGTACTGACAGCCTTGGGAGAGCCAGCCATGACAAAACTCTATAAATTGGTGAGCAAGATGCGTGAGACAGGCGAAAAACCTTTAGACTCCTACAAGAACATTGTAATTCTAATCCCAAAGAATGCAGGTGTTGACAGGTGTGAAAATTACCAAACAATCAGTTTAATTAGTCACGGTTGCAAAATACTAATAAGAATTCTTTACATACGAATGGTACACGTCCACCTCGAGCAAGATCAGTTTGGATTCCGTAGAAATGTTGAAACACGCCAGGCAATACTCACTCTACAATTTATCTTAGAAGATATATTAACGAAAGGCAAACCTACGTTTCTAGCGTTTGTGGACTTTTTAGAGAAAGATTTCGATAATGTCGACTGGAATTCTCTCTTTCAGATTCTGAAGGTGGCAGTTATAAGGGTCAATCTGTATATTGAGCAAGCTGTAAAGGAAACAAAAGAAAATTTGGAGTAGGAATTAAAATTCATGGAGAAGAAACAAAAACTTTCAGGTTTCTCGACGACATTGTAGTTCTGACAGAGAAAGCAAAGGACCTGGAAGAGCAGTTGAACGGAATGGAAAGTGTCTTGAAAGGAGGATGTAAGATGAACATCAACAAAAGCAAAACGAGGATAATGAAATGTAGTCGAATTAAATCAGACGATACTTTGGGAATTGGATTAGGAAATGAGACACTTAAAGTAGTAGGCTTGGGGAGCAAAATAACTGATATGGTCGAAGTAGAGAGGATATAAAATGTAGACCGGTTACGCTAAGGAAAGCGTTTCTCAGTATAGATTTAAGTGCCAGGAAGTCTTTTCTGATAGTATTTGTGTGGAGTGCAGCCATGTATGGAAGTGAAACATCGACATTAAATGGTTTAGACAAGAAGAGAAAAGAAGTTTTCGAAATGTAGTGCTACAGAATAATGCTGAAGATTAGATGGGTAGACCACTTAACTAATGAGGAGGTACTGAATAGCACTGGGGAGAAGAGGAATTTTGTAGTACAACTTGACTGAAAGAAGGGATCGGTTGATGGACACGTTGTGAGGCATGAAGAGATCACCTATTTAGTACTGGAGGGAAGCGCGGATTGTAAAAGTCGTGGCGGGAGACCAAAAAATGAATACACTAAGCAGATTCTGAAGGATGTAGCCTTCAGTAGTTACTAAGAGATGAAGAAGCAAAGAAGAAGACAGAGTAGCATGGACAGCTGCATCAAACGAGTCTCTGGGCTGAAGACGACAACAACAATCCTTAAATTGGTGTTCTGCAGAAATCTCGAACGTATTCTCAGTTCAAATATAATAAAATTCCTTGAGATAGTAAAGCTTCTGTCCACACATCAGCATGGATTTAGAAAACATCACTCAAGCGAAACTCAACTTGGCCTTCTCTCGCCTGACACCCTACTAATCATGTATGTAAGGCTACAGGCAAGTTCTATATGCCTAGATTTCCGGAACGTGTTTACCATGATGCCCTCTGCAGACTGCGAACGAAGGGAAGAGTATAGGCAATAGGTTCCAGATATGTGAGTGGCTCGAAGATTTCTTAAGTGTTCGACGGCGGTATTCATTAGAGAGACAAGGGTATCGTTAGGAGTGGCCCAGGGGAGTGCGATAGGACCGCTCTTGTTATCTGTGTACATAAATGATCTGATGGACAGGGTGAGCCGCATACTGCGGCGTTTTTGCAGATGATGCTGTGGTATATGAACGAAAACGACCGCAGGAGGATACAAGATGACTTAGCCAGAATTTATAGTTCGTGTGATGAGTGGCAGGTTTTATGTAGAAAAATGTAAGTTAACGCAGATGAATAAGGAAAACAGTCACGTAATGCTCGAGTACAGCATTAGTAGTATACTGATGGACACAGTCGCGCCGGTTACGTACCTATGCGTAGCTTTGCAAGCGATACGAAATAGAACGAGCACGTAAGGACGGTAGCAGCGAAAACGAAAGATCCACTTCGGTTTGTTGGCAGAGTTTTAGGAAAGCATATTCCATCTCTAAAGAAGAATGCGCTTAGAACGGCTGCGCGAAACGTTCTTGGGTACTATCCGAGTGTGTGGAGCGCACCAGATCGAATCAAAGGAAGACATCGAAGCAATTGGAAAGCGTGCTGCCAGATTTGTTGCCTGTCGGTTCGATCAGCACGCATGTTTTACGGAGATGCTTCCTGAAGTAAAATGGGAATTACTGGAGAGAAGACGTCTTTTAGTGAGACACTATTGAGGTAATATAGAGGAACGACAATTGACGCTGACTGCAGGGCGATTCTACTGCCACCAAAGTACGTTTCAGTCAAGGCCCAGGAAGATAAGAGAACTTAGTGTTCATACGGAAGCAACTGCATTCGCAGGTGGAACACGAAAGGAAGTGGCTAGTAGCGGTGCAAGGTAACCACCGCCGTGTAGCGTACGCTGACTTGCGGAGTACATAAGCAGATGTAGAGATATCTTGAGGTTGGCAGGTGACTTACGTAGTGATGCAGAAATTGTGCCATAAGACCGAGAACTTTTCCGCCTACAC
The DNA here is from genome assembly GCF_023864275.1 of Schistocerca cancellata. Taxonomy (NCBI): domain Eukaryota; kingdom Metazoa; phylum Arthropoda; class Insecta; order Orthoptera; family Acrididae; genus Schistocerca; species Schistocerca cancellata. Next base: position 577,398,129 of record NC_064626.1, read on the forward strand.
GACACGTGGTACAGTGCATAAATAATTTAATATTTTATCGTAGTAACGTTTCGTATAATGGAAAACTGCTAAATGTTTGATAATTTCTTCTGTTACATTCACGTCACAGAAACCCAGCAAGTGCTAAAGTCAGTTCTGTGTGCGGCCCAGGATTACTACGTAAAGAAAGAAAATCTTAAGACTCTTTGAAGAGGTCGTCCTAATGTGGTTGTTAAATGTGGCTGTTGATTAGACAACGTACGATAATATTTAACCTGGCCCTCCGCTAAATTCTGTGAAAACTTGGACTTTGCGCTTTCAGTTAAATTTGAAAGTATAAGTTTTCCAAGTTAATATAGACGATGGGACAAATAAAAGTGGCACAGAGAACAGAGTTTCAGGGTAGAAACAGACACTTAAAAGAAATACAGTTGATTTGGTAGGTTCAAAATGGCTCTGAGCACTATGGGACTTAACTGCTGTGGTCATCAGTCCCCTAGAACTTACAACTACTTAAACCTAACTAACCTAAGGACATCACACAGATCCATTCCCGAGGCAGGATTCGAACCTGCGACCGTAGCGGTCGCGCGGTTCCAGACTGTAGCGCCTAGAACCGCTCGGTCACTCCGGCCGGCCGATTTGGTAGAACTCTGAAGCATTTTATGATGTGCGGCTACGTTTCGAAATGATTACTGACTTTTTCAAACATCCGGTCTGACGCCATTTTCGGACTAAGCGTTGCGTGGCACACTTTTCTGACTGTGTTATTACGAAACTTTCCACAACGAACAGCTGCTGCTCCATTGTGAGTACCATCGTCCCCTTTGCACTATTGCGCTCACACTGACACAGTCCGCGCTTCGTTCTGAACCCGTGTGGATCGCTTGGTGGGTGTATACGTGGTATGTGCTTACGGGATGTGGCTATACACAAACATTCACGTCCAATCGTGTCCACTCGTCTGGGCCCCTTTTATCTGCCTCGCCCAGTACGTTGTGGCCTTTTTTCCGATTATAGGAGTACGTTTCTTCCATCCAGATTCAGTTAATAGATCATTCCATTCTCTGAATCATCAAAATACTGTTTTTTTAATGTGTGTCGTATAAATATTTTAGCATCACACATACCGTTTCTTAATCTTATCACTTCTTGCAACATATACTTTCTTCAACGGAGTAAATTGATCAAAACTATCATGATAAGTGAATTTGGAAACCAACGTCTTAATGTGAACGTCAGAAAATATGGACGTTTAAGTATTCGCTTCAGCTGTGTTTATTTGCATCTGAGCTTACAACATTACGCCACATGACGTAAAGTTGCAGGAGGTACTATGTATGATTGTAAGACATATGATTATCATGTCGCCAGTCCCTCCAGTCGTTATCAAAGTAGTTCCGCGTTTGGCCTCACAAGAGCTCACTGGGTCGCGTATCACACTTCTGTATCTGAGAAAAGGTCGAGAATGTACCAGAAATCGAACACGAGTCTTTCAACACCAGAGGGAGTGATGCTAATCATTCGGCTACAGGGGCGATCATACAACGGAATAAAAATAAGAACTCTTGTAAACAAATAGAAGTGGACGCTGTCGTGGCCAAAAATAGACTGCGTACAATATTAACGACATTCATTATGATTCCTTTATTTCATTCAGTTATCATATTCGCCGCATGACACGTGGCATGACGTCAATCTTCTTGTTTCTGTGGCCATCCGGAAACCAGATGAGCAGTGAATCCGGCGATGTGGTAGCCCCATGCTGCACGAAGAACAGTCTTCGGCGCTCAAAAGATCTTCGCGACGTGAATGTATCAGAAAAATCCAATATTTTAAATCTTTCCATAAAGTGAAATATCATAGCCATTCGTTATTAAATTATTTTCTGTGCTATATATTGTTTAGGTGGTAGATTTCTCGATAATACCGCAAAAATTACGTGGCTGTAAAATATGACTTCTTTAAGTTAAATTACATTATATTTTGCTTCCAGAGGTGTAGGCTGTGCTCTGACAATTATTTTTCTTATAGGAGATTGTATTAATTAGAGTGATAGGACTTACGAGATATTAGTGTATGAATCCATTTGAGAGTCGTGTGTGTTGCTGGATTAATTTTTTGAAGGCCCCCTTCGAAACCCATGTTTCCAGGACCAAGTTCCTCTCTAGTTTACAACTTTAGCTTGTCAATAATCATTATATTTTCTGACATAAAAAGCAATAAAATATTCTGCAGAACTACGTCGACAGCATAAAGCACTTTTAATCATGAGTGGTGATCGATTTCGATCTGATCTGTATCATCTTCGGATCATATACCGTAATATAGAAGAAGATAACATGAACATTTTAGACAAAGGTCCTGAATGTCCACTGCTAAATATAACAGAAAAATTGAAATTTTCTCACAGCACAAAAAATATCAGTCAGTATTACTCAATGAAAAGATAGGAAGATACTTCTTCTGTCTGCTTGACGACTTGGATGAGAAATATTTTCCTACATATTAACGATCATGAATTTCATGAAATATTTTACACTTGTATATAAAGTTATTACATATTTATTCTAGCTCCAACACAGAAAACTGTTGCAAAACAAATATTTGTAATTAAATTCAAAACGAAGATTACACAGAATTCCGCACGTATTATTAATGTATCTATATTTACGGCGATGCAGAACGATGGTTTCATTAGTTTTCTACAGCATATGACACTTCTTGCACTGTTAACGCTAGACGCTGAAGGACGACAAACAAGTTCGAGCCTAAATATGAAGATCGTGCACGGCCAAACCGGATGCAGTAGGGCAGCAGTGTAGCATCTTTGATCACCATCGATAAGTCGTCTGTGTCGCTAGGTAACCAGCGGCGTCCTGCAGTGCATCTTTGGTTTACTCAAAGACCGGAAGAGGGCAGTCCACTAACGTGTTAACACATCACAGAGTGTAAAATTTTAACCGTAGAACACATAATCGGTAATATAGGTGTAACTTACCATAGTATTAAGATTTACGTTCATGCTGTTTGACATGTGGCACGGACGTTACATCCTATTAGTTGAAGTTCACATAGAGTGAAGGCCACTGGGCGGAACTTCTGCTATTTAAAAGCTCGACTCCGCCACGTGTTAGCATTCGGCGCTATAGGAAGGAAGGAATTCTTCGCGACTGTATTTCTTGTTGTCTCAGGCGCCTTTGATTGCGTGTGGAGCGAAAGCCTCCTGCATAAACTTCTAGATAGGGGGGATCCTCGTGTCACACGGGACACTCCTGAAAAGCTACCTCTAAAACCGGACGTTTCATGTCTGCACTAAAGATAGTACATCGTCCACCACACTCATCAAAGCAGGAGTACCTCAGGGCAGGGTATTGGGACCACTGTTATATACATTGTACACATCTAATCTACCTTCGACGGCCAGAACACACCTGTTTTTATATGTAGATGACACTGCCATCTACTCCCGAAGTATGAATGATACACACTTCCAGGCAAGACTGCAACAAGCGTGCAATACGCTGAGTGAACGGGCGACGAAATGGCGATTGTCCTTCAACGCCACGAAAACGCAGGTAATAGCTATTTGCAGAAGACCTTTTCCACCTAACTTCCAGCCCACCGACATAATGGACACTCTAGTCCCACGGTCAAAAACAGCGAAATACATGGGTGTGACCCTCAACAGGCGTCTGACATGGCGCCCTCATACAGAAAACATCCGAGAGAAAGACAGGTGAAGAATGGTAGTGCTTTACCCACTACTAAATCCTTCATCAACACTACCATCAAGACTGGGGGCGATATCGTACCTTATATCGGTGCGGCCACTCCCAAACTACGCTGCTGTTGCGTGGGCAATGCTGCTCCAACCCACATACAACAACTACAAAGAATTCAAAACCGTTCTCTGAAAAGGGCACTCCACCTGCCACACCGGTTCCCAACGAACGAGCTTCACCAGCTAGCAGGGGTGTCCTACCTGAGGGACCGTTTGAGAACCACTGCCAAAGTCTTCTACGAAAGAACGCATAACTCAGAAAACAACCTTGTACGAGAACTTGGACACAGGGTCCACTATCAGCCCTCCACAAGATGGTCAGACGACAAACGAGAATAACAAGACCATACACCTTGTGTATATATATTTTTGAAATAAAAGAAATAAAAAATAAAAAAATAAATAAAAAATGAATGAATATGTGTGTGAATGTGTTTACCGTAAGATGTATAAATGCGTGCAATGTATATATCGTGTAAATGTGTGTGCGACTGAAAAAAAAAGACATCCAGCCAGTGTCTTGAAATCATTTTAATGTAGGAAAAAAATAAGTCCACCGGAAAGCCAGTGTTTTATTTCCAATATATGTTATTACTGAAGGCGTAGCCGCAAGGCTTGTACTTCTATCTTCCAGACTGGACAACCCAAGATGTCCCAACAACTTCTGCAGCAGCACGTGTTAGCAGTCACATCCACAGATCCTGCTCCGTGCCATCGTCTCTATACGTCGTAACTGGGTATAACAGCGTGTAATTACTTTAACTTAATGTTTATTACATTACATGTTTCCCTCTGTTCTGTTTTACTCTAAATTACAGAGAACGGTCCGAAGACGATCGACATCGTGTCCAAACAGGTCACCATTTATGAGCAAAAGTGTTTTTATGCGATCAAGACAGTTCTTAAAAATATTTTTATATTGTTCCTTATGATCACTGCTCTGCCCAATATGTTCACAAAGATTATAAAAAAGTGAATCACGGAATTTGGCAGTTTTACATTCACGGAATAGTTATCATGCCGTTGCACCTCATTGTACTTACTATCTGAATTCTGCCAGTCAGCTCATGTTCATTGCAAGTCAGCTGTGTAACTATGTAAGCCTATGGTTTTTATCTGAACCAGGGTAGGTATTCTTTTGGAAGATTATGGGTGTTTCTAGTCTTCATGTACAGTATGGTTTCATTTTGCTACAAGTATTTTATCTGTAATTATTTGATGTACCTTCCTTTTGCTATTCGTTAGTCCTAAGTGCCTCCATACATTTTTATTACATATGTATCCATTTTTATATGCTGATTGTGATGTTGTTAATGTCGGAATGCGTAAAAATGGATCAATAAATGAATGAATGGTGGTTTCTAGTTCTTTGTGCATTACAATTCCTTCACCTGTGACCAGTTCAGCAAACTGAAAACTACGCAAATTACCCACAATGGTCGCTTTCCTCCTGAGTGCCTTTGTGGCAGATCTTGGTTGATTACCGAAATAAACAGTCGGACATATTCTACAGGCAATGAAATAATGCAATGCATGCATATAGGTAGGTTTCTTAAAAAAATAACATTTTTTATTTATATTCTTATGTGAAACTGAGCCTAATGAGTTCAATTAATTCTACAAAAAAAATCTTCATCTGTCTGAAAATTTTCCTTCTTTCCATTGTCTGCTTTCCGTTGATGCTAGTCCTCAGTTTACTTGAAAATTAGATCATTCTAGACAAGCATTCTGAACCATCATATACCATATCTACTACGTTGTCAGTAGTTCTTAAATTTCGTTCATGTGAGAGGATGAAAACATTTTGGGTCAGTTCGTCCTAATTCATTCTGACAGTGTGGCCGTAAAATTGTAATCGTCTCTTCCTGTAGTATCCGAACATTTTCTCTGTATGTTTTTTTCCTGTTCATATTCCTCTTAAACAGACTGGGCCAAAATTTTACTGGCCTTCTACTTTCCTGCTCTGCTGTGTCTTGAATTAGTGATGAGGCTCCAGTTATCAAAGTTTCTGATGTGTACAATGCTTGCGACTTCCATTACTGAGTCTTAGTGTCTTTGTTCTTTCTGTAACACAGGGTTTCTATAAAACGTAATGACAACTGTTTAGGAAAAATGTTTTGAAGGTGTCACTACAAACTGAAGATATCACCGTAAAGAAATGATTTCATTACAAACTGGAGATACTTCTACAAACAAAATTCTTCAAGGTAGGACTCATGGTCGTTGACACACTTCTGCCAATAACTTTTCCACAGTCTCTCATTCTTTCTGGATTTTAATGCCAGCTCAAAGCCTTAGCTAACACCCTAACCTTCAGATGGCAGACACTCAGATCGGTACCAAACATTGTACGTTGATAGAGTATCAGCCAAAACACCGATTTAGTTCGTGCTATGCGCTGTAGTCAAGCAGGACGGGCGTAAACGTGTATTAAAAGTAACACCAGAACCACAGAGCACAGGAAAAGTCTGTGTGTGAGTGATTGTTTTGTAGACTTCGCTTGGGTGACATTGTAGAGTGCGAGGTCGTCGTACCAAACGTACCACATTCAAACTCCGCTGATGACAATTTTGTTCAACTATTTAGCGTGATGAATTATTACCAGTAGGAATGGTGCACACTTTCTCTCATTTTCAGTTATTTCCTTTGTTGTACATAGACAACAGTCGCTATGTAACAATTCAGTGAAAGTGTCAATAACGTTATACGGATTCACGTCGCAGAGCAACACTACCTATTGCGTGAAGACTGGATAACAAACACGGCACTCTATCCACAACACCCACATCTGATGTACGGTGGCGCTGTCGTCTGCAGTCAGTTATTACCATTATTATTATTATTATTTCTTTATATTCTCAGACGTTATGTCTGGTCAAATATGGACAGTGACGCGGACCTTGATCAAGCGTGACTTCCTTTTAACTGTACGGTATATGTTATATTGCATTTAGGAACTTTCGAGTCATTGAACATGTATCAATAAATACAGATTTTTGTAGTTGTATATATATGTTTGGATGTTGCTGTATTGCATTGATGTACTGGTGGATATTGTGAGGTATGACTCCTGTAGTTGATAGTATAATTGGTATAATGTCGACTTTATCCTGATGCCATATGTCCTTGACTTCCTCAGCCAGTTGGATGTATTTTTCAATTTTTTCTCCTGTTTTCTTCTGTATATTTGTTGTGTTGGGCATGGATATTTCAATTAGTTGTGTTAATGTCTTCTTTTTATTGGTGAGTATGATGTCAGGTTTGTTATGTGGTGTTGTTTTATCTGTTATAATCGTTCTGTTCCAGTATAATTTGTATTCATCATTCTCCAGTACATTTTGTGGTGTGTACTTGTATGTGGGAACGTGTTGTTTTATTAGTTTATGTTTTATGGCAAGTTGTTGATGTATTATTTTTGCTATATTGTCATGTCTTCTGGGGTATTCTGTATTTGCTAGTATTGTACATCCGCTTGTGATGTGATCTACTGTTTCTATTTGTTGTTTGCAAAGTCTGCATTTATCTGTTGTGGTATTGGGATCTTTAATAATATGCTGCTGTAATATCTGGTGTTTATTGTTTGATCATGTATTGCAATCATGAATCCTTCCGTCTCACTGTATATATTGCCTTTTCTTAGCCATGTGTTGGATGCGTCTTGATCTATGTGTGGCTGTGTTAGATGATACGGGTGCTTGCCATGTAGTGTTTTCTTTTTCCAATTTTCTTTCTTTGTATCAGTTGATGTTATGTGATCTAAAGGGTTGTAGAAGTGGTTATGAAATTGCAGTGGTGTAGCTGATGTATTTATATGAGTGATTGCTTTGTGTATTTTGCTAGTTTCTGCTCGCTCTAGAAAGAATTTTCTTAAATTGTCTACCTGTCCATAATGTAGGTTTTTTATATCTATAAATCCCCTTCCACCTTCCTTTCTGCTTAATGTGAATCTTTCTGTTGCTGAATGTATGTGATGTATTCTATATTTGTGGCATTGTGATCGTGTAAGTGTATTGAGTGCTTCTAGGTCTGTGTCACTCCATTTCACTACTCCAAATGAGTAGGTCAATACTGGTATAGCATAAGTATTTATAGCTTTTGTCTTGTTTCTTGCTGTCAATTCTGTTTTCAGTATTTTTGTTAGTCTTTGTCTATATTTTTCTTTTAGTTCTTCTTTAATATTTGTATTATCTATTCCTATTTTTTGTCTGTATCCTAGATATTTATAGGCATCTGTTTTTTCCATCGCTTCTATGCAGTCGCTGTGGTTATCCAACATGTAATCTTCTTGTTTAGTGTGTTTTCCCTTGACTATGCTATTTTTCTTACATTTGTCTGTTCCAAAAGCCATATTTATATCATTGCTGAATACATCTGTTATCTTTAGTAATTGGTTGAGTTGTTGATTTGTTGCTGCCAGTAGTTTTAGATCATCCATGTATAGCAAATGTGTGATTTTGTGTGGGTATGTTCCAGTAATATTGTATCCATAATTTGTATTATTTAGCATGTTGGATAGTGGATTCAGAGCAAGACAGAACCAGAAAGGACTTAATGAGTCTTCTTGGTATATTCCACGCTTAATCTGTATTGGCTGTGATGTGATGTTATCTGAATTTGTTTGGATATTAAGTGTAGTTTTCCAGTTTTTCATTACTATGTTTAGAAACTGTATCAATTTAGGATCTACTTTGCATATTTCCAATATCTGTAGTAACCATGAGTGGGGTACACTATCAAAGGCTTTTTGGTAATCAACGTATGCGTAGTGTAAGGACCTTTGTTTAGTTTTAGCTTGATATGTCACCTCTGTATCTATTATCAGTTGCTCTTTACATCCTCGTGCTCCTTTGCAGCAGCCTTTTTGTTCTTCATTTATAATTTTGTTCTGTGTTGTATGTGTCATTAATTTCTGTGTGATGACTGAAGTTAATATTTTGTATATTGTTGATAGGCATGTTATGGGGCGATATTTAGCTGGGTTTGCTGTGTCTGCTTGATCTTTAGGTTTCAGATAGGTTATTCCATGTGAAAGTGTATCAGGGAATGTGTATGGGTCTGCAATGTAACTGTTAAATAATTTAGTTAGATGTGAATGTGTTGAGGTGAACTTCTTTAGCCAGTAATTTGCTATTTTATATTTTCCAGGGGCTTTCCAATTGTGCGTAGAATTAATTGCTCGGGTGACTTCATGTTGCAAAATTATCACTTCAGGCATTTGTGGTATCACCTTGTATGAGTCTGTTTCTGCTTGTATCCACCGTGCATGCCTGTTATGTTGTACCGGGTTTGACCATATGTTGCTCCAGAAGTATTCCATGTCTGTTATGTTTGGTGGATTGTCTATTTTAATGTGTGTGTTATCCATCGTTTGGTAAAATCTCTTTTGGTTTGTGTTGAATGTTTGGTTTTGTTTCCTTCTATTTTCACTTTTTTTGTATCTTCTGAGTCGTTTGGCCAATGCTTGTAATTTCAGCTTTTTTTCGTCTAATTGCTCTATTGCTTCTTGTTGTGAGATTTTATTATTATTGTTATTATTATTATTATTATTATTATTATTAATACTTCCACACATGTGATGCAGTTGTTTCTTTATTGTACTGTCCCGACAGTTTACGTAGATTCTGTGAAACTATAAATGCACTAGCCGCTTCATCACGAGTAGTGTTTGTTCTATGGGACATGTTCGACATACTACATACGTTTGCGAACGCAGACTGTCAAAATAACATTGCTACAAACTCCAAAAATCCTTCTACATCTCAGGAAAAGTTCTACCATATAACAACTTTAGCCATAACATATTCACTATTGTAGTGTTGGGCAGTTGGATGTGAACAGCGCGGAGCGTTGGGCAGTTGGAGGTGAGCTGCCAGCAGTGGTGGATGTGGAGACAGAGATGCCAGAGTTTTGAAACGTCACTATAAGCGGACGATCTGGACATGTGTGCGCCAGAAAATGGAAATTTGTAAAGATGGATGTCATGAATTGATGACTTTTGAACATTATTAAGGTAAATATATTGTTTGTTTTCCATTAAAATCTTTCATTTGCTAACTATACCTATCAGTAGTTAGTGCCTTCAGAAGTTAGAATCTTTTATTTAGCTGGCAGTATTGGCGCTCGCTGTATTGCAGTGGTTCGAGTAACGAAGATTTTTGGGAGGTAAGTGTTTCATGAAAGGTATATGATATTGTTAGTGAGGGCCATTCTTTTGTGTGGATGATTGAAAGTCAGATTGTGTTGCGCTAAAAATATTGTGTGTCAGTTTAGTGATGATCAGAATAAGTAAAGAGATAAATGTCTGAATACTTTCAGTTTGGCTCAACTGTTTGAAAAATTGTTAGCAGGGGAGTTTGAACGCAGGAATTTTGGCATGACGATCTCACACTCTACAAAGTCACCTACGAGAGATCTACAAAACAATTATTCACAGATACGCCTTTCCTGTGCTCCGTAGCTGTGGTGCTACTTTTGATTAACGTTTACGCCCGTTCTGCTGGACGATAGCGCATAGCACGAACTAAGTCTGTGTTTAGGTTGATACTCTATCGACACACAACGTTTGGAACCGATCTGAGTGACTTCTGGAGGTTTGTGTTTAGGCTACGCTTGTGTCTATAGACAGGGGTACACCAAAATGACGATACGATCTGCAGGTAAGTGTAATGACGTCAAGTGCCTTTTGAGAGTGACTTCTTCATTTATCGAAACCATATGGAGCGAACGGGAAGTGTAGTCACGTCCGAAAACAATGTAATTCATTAGTTTTCATGCAAACCCTGTATCTGATTCATGTGATCCTGTAGGATTCTGCAATTTAGAGATTCCCTGTTTGCTTCCTGATTTAATCCTGGAATTGGGACAATTTCCACTACGTATTTGAATTTAGGTACGTCAGATATTTTTCAAAAGTGTAACTGCAGGTTGTCCCACTAGATACCGGGCAGTTCCTTCCATGTGTGGGGTTTTCAGTCCAGATTCGGCAGCATATTCCTGAATATTTTCTGAAGATTGAATCGCGTTTCTTTTGCTAATGTTTGAGAGAATTTCTAGATCATTTGTGAAGGTGAACACTACAAATGAATTTTCTCTCAATGTAGTTTGCCTGTCGTTATTTCCCTTTTTTCTACAACCACTTAACTTTTTCCAATACAAGATTGAGTAATAGGGGAATTAATCCATGTATTTGATGGATTTCTGCTATATTGTTAAGATATTTAGCCTGTAAATTTAAATTTTTATGTATTAACTGATGAATATTTGTTCAGTTCTGTTCTTTTCCTTTCTATTTTATTATTTCGCTAACAGTGCCTATCGAATCAGATCTTTTTTTGAAGTCTGAAAAGGTAATTCCAATGTGACTGCCTTTGTGGATTTGTGAGGTGGTTTTCAGTAAAGATTCTGTCCTGCCTTTCCTAAACACGGCCTGATAGTCACCAAGTGTATGGTATAGTGTTCATGCTTCATTTTTCGAGTACGCATTTTGACACTAATAACTGATAACAGGGATTTCATTCCCTTTCTTACGTACGTGGGTTAAGAACCAAGGGAAACCGGCACTCAGTGGGGATTTTTTCCTGCACCATAGAAATGTAAGAATCGCCTGAAGTTTCTGAGTGAAGCTTTTGACACAAATTTCCCACATTGTGCCATCTTCCACTGGGAATTTATTTTTTTGTTCATGTATTATTTGATTAATTTATACTTATGTTGGAGATAATCTGGTATTGGTTCGTGTTTCTCGAAAGGGAGTCGCTCATTGCTTGATTCACAGTTTAAAATGTAAGTAATTTACTAGTAGTTTCAAGTTTCCTTTATTATTTGATTCAATATGCCGTGCGGACGTTTAAATATCAGACTTGGTGAAAATTCGTCATTAACAAACGGAGGTTACTTAAAGAAAAACATCACGATTTATACAATGCGCATTGGTGAAAACGAAGAGCCTGATGTCATGGATACGCACTTGTTTACAGTTTATCCACACGCCTGAAACTGGCCAGTTGCGGGGAGTAAGTTACTTATCTAAAACAAACGGCCTGTTAGTAACACTACGTTTTAATTTGACTTAATCGAAGCCTGTGACTCTCTCAAATAAGCAGTCAGTGATACTTATGTTCTTTTTTTTACCTATACACGTGTTGCTCCTCTGCAACACTCTGCTACCTGTTACAAAAGATAACTAAAGCGATGCCTGTCTGTCCCAACGTTACAGTACTGTAAGAAATATATTAAGACCAACAATAATTGTTGAAAAATGTACATAGATATGTAAAATATAATAAAAAAATACAAAAATAAATGCATTGACTAAAGCTCTTTATGAATGAATTTGATGATTATATCCAATACTGTCAATTAGGTTTAGGAAGAGATAGGAAATATGCCCTTTGACTGTTGTATATAGAGTGTTTTATGTGCTCTGCCATGGCACTTGCATTTTACCCATCATTAACTTTAGGGCACAGGTCAACTTTTCTTGGTGAAGTGTTTCCGATAACCATCACCATACATATACACGTTTGTACTTCTGTTTATTAAATTTTAGAAACATGGTTTAAATACTATATTAGTGTCTTAGATGCAAAAGTTGTAAGGTACGTGCTGAACACCAATTGACTTTCTGGTCTGCATCCTAATTCAACTTAGATGGTCTTCGTTGGCTGCATTTGGCATCAGGCTCGACACTGTAGCATTTCGTGGATCTAGCCTGGCGGTAAGACGCAGAAGTGCTCTCAACGGATTACAGCGCCTCCTCACTGCCGTTAAGCTTCCCGACTAGCTAGATGTGGTGTGAGCAAACATGTGCTGTGATACAGCGTGTCTTCTTTGCGTAACGCTGAGGTGGAGTGTTTCAGTATGACACTAATAGCAGATAATTATTTCATTTTTTCTCAAACACATACAGATAAACAGGATAGCGTCTATGTCTCGTCAAATAGTTCATCATGGTTATAACTCGCATGCCGACTAGCACAGCTGCTGGTTCAAAATGCGAAGCGCAAAAGAGTGATGGCCAATTCAGTAGTCGCCTTCAGAGTTGTGATGATTTCTAAGTGTTGCCGTAGAGACGTTCATAAAATCGAGTTACTTGATTGGTTATGGCAGGCGATGGAAGCCGCCATTCCAAGCCCAGAGCAGCTCACAGGGCCAGATTGATATTTTTATTCTGTAATGGAGTGTGCGTCGATATGAAACTTCCTGGCAGATTAGAACTGTGCTCAGAGGCGAGACTCGAACTCGGGACCTTTGCCTTTCACGGCAAACTGCTCTACCAAATTAACTACATAGTGAAAATTTCACTCTGGGAACATCCCCTAGGCTGTAACTAAGCCATGTTCCTGCAATATCCTCTGTTCCACATGTCCCTGCAATATACTTTATTCCTCATGTCCCTGTAATGTCCTTTATTCCAGGACTGCTAGTCCCGAAAGTTTCGCAGGAGAACGTCTTTGAAGTTTGGAAGGTAGGAGACGAGGTACTCTTGGAAGTACAGCTTAGAGGAAGGGTAGTGTATCGTACTTCCTGAGCTAAGTTGGTATGGCACTTGCTCGCTAAAGGCGAAGTTGTCGAGTTCGAGTCTCGGTCCACAACACAGCTGTAAACTGCTATCCAGTTTCTACTCTCATTGATCTACTATCACTGTACAGATTGTGTACTTCCTTGTTACACTTCATTTCTACACTGCCAGTTTGCATATCGGGCAACAAATTTCCTCCATCGAACCCGAACAGCTGCCAGGCATTCAGCTTTGTACCAGTTCACGTCCATGCATTGAAGATCCTTTGAAAAAGTTCGTTTCCAGCTGTTACAAGGTCTTCATCTACGTCTGTATCCGTCCGTTAATTTTCACAATACTGCTCATTTGGAGAATCTTCCATCTTTCACTCGTGAAAAATGCCCGGCAACCTTGAGCTTCTTTCAGCAACGATTTTATGCAGGCTGCGTAAATGACTTCCATTCAGTACTTCATCATTGGAAACGTGGTCGCCCTAGCTGATCTTCAAAATTCGCCTCAGTTATGTTGATGACAAAACGTTGAGATGCTGTGCTGATTTTGCTGATATTTTCTGGGCCTTTCACGCAGCTGTAGCCACTGGTAAGATGACAGAAGGGTACAGCCGAAGCATTATATACATACTTACAGAGTCTGCTGGAAGAATGCAGAAGGTTTCCCATTTCCCCTGGCGATGTCTGGTTCTAAGCCCCTTTTATTACAAATGAGACTCCCGAGATACAGGAGTCGGTCAACATCTTGTAGTGTCTTAATTTCACCATAATTTGAGTAGATGCAGTTCCACTTCTTATAGACATTGTTGTTGTTTTATCACAGTCTATTTTTAGCCCTACAGAACTGGCCATTCCATCCTGTTTGGTAGTAATTAGTTGTAAAATTAGTGGTGTTTTTTTCCAGAAGTACTATGTCACCAGATAAATCCAGGTCCGTATGGCTATGTTGTTAATTTAAATGTGTGCTCATGTTGGAGGTGTCCATAGTTTCTTTTCCTCATTATGAGATTTACGGCTCATGTGAAAAGGATGGTGACAAAAAGGATCTTTGTCTGACGCCTGTCAGAGTCCTGAAGAAAGGGGTGTTCCCGCCTCCTGTTCTCATATAGCAATTCGAATCTTGTACAGGATTCTGAAAATTCATGAATAAGACGTAGGCTTATAATATTCCGCAATGATTCTCGGTGGGTATTGTCAAATACTTTTATTTTTTTTAAATGAACGAAGTTTAGGTGTAGATTCAGGCGGGCTGTTCTATGTCGTTTCACAAAACGAATGTTTGTTCGAACCGTTATCTCCCACTTCGAAATCGAACGTGTTCTGCTCGTGGTAGACAATCTGCTGCTTCATGTGTCCTTCTTAGACGAATGTCGCAAAAGACTTTGCCTGGCTCTAGGAGAAACGTGAGAACTCTAGAATATCTACTTTCGGTTTGAGTGTCTTTCTCCGGTAGTTCAATGATGCCGCATCTACAGTCTCCTGGAACTTGCTTTGTTTACAAATAGATATTGGACAGTTTAGTAAGGTGATGCATTGTCAGTCGTACTTTTTCTGTACCATAGTGTCTAGAAGTAAATTTTAACGAATGTGTATGTGCATATATCAGTTTCTTAGTATGACGTACTCTGTTCTATTTCCGTTTTCTACCACTTCTCTTTTCTCTTGAAAAGACGTTTTTGAGTGATCCACAGCCTTACGTCCGGTGCGCTTCCAGCAATCCTACGAAGCCGGCCAGAGTGGCCGAGCGGTTCTAGGCGCTTCAGTCTGGAACCGCGCGACCGCTACGGTCGCAGGTTCGAATCCTGCCTCGGGCATGGATGTGTGTGATGTCCTTAGGTTAGCTAGGTTTAAGTAGTTCTAAGTACTAGGGAAGCGATGACCTCAGCTACCTCAGCTGTTAAGTGACATAGTGCTCAGAGTCATTTGAACCAATCCTACGAATGCTATAGACAGTTAGTTCCTTCAGCACTCTGAACGAGGTATGTAATAAAAAATCTCCTCTCACGCTTCCCTCGGTTACTCCAGTTACGCGATACTTCGCAGTTTATTTCTTAGCGATGACGTTACCAAAGTTGAAAAAAGAAAACTTTATAGCTTATAACATACCAATACCAATAATAAGACCAGCGAAGACGTGTATGCAGTGGGGTACCAACTAGTAACCTGCCTTGTGGCTTGACAACTATAACCGATGGTCTAGGGTTCCATTTCATTTCATAGTAAGACTCCATTGGTTCTCATCCACGGCAGACTTACATCACAGCGGCACATCAACGATATTTTACGCTCCGTTTTCTTCCTCTTCATAGCAAGTCATCCTTGGATTACATCACAGGAAGATCATAGTTTCTGTTGCTTGTCTTGATGCCTGCCAAACCATACCTTCGCAAGCAAGGTGGCCAGACCACTCCCAAATTGAGTATATTTGGAACATTGTGGGCAGGGCCCTGCAGTCATCTCGAGATTTAGATGATCTATCACGCAAATTGGACAGAATTCGGTACGATATCCTCAGGAGAGCATACAACATCACTATGAATGAATCAGTGCCAAAATGAATAACTCCTTTCATAAGAGCCAGATATGGAACAACGTATGATTGACTTGCTCAGTCTGTGAAGTAGTTTCCCTTGAATCAGTCAGCCAATTGTTCTGAAACGATAACCATTTGTTTGACTGTAGATGTGCATCTGTTGAGTGGTACTTAAGTAAATAAATTAGTGAAATCAAAGTCAAGTAGAAATTAGAATATAAATGAAAAACTTAGTTTAGTTTAGAAGAATTACACACTGGCAAACAGCGGGCAGAACAGCAGAGCAGAAGAGACAATGACCATGAAGTCAGGAAGTTCCACATAAGCGGACGCTGTCGATTCAACCGTCAGGGCATCGCCCGACCGGCTCACGTGTTTTTCAGTTGTCACATGTGAGCAAAGGCCCTCGCCTACATTCCAAGAGCCAATGACCGACGTTAAGAAGACTCTTTGAGAAGCTTTTCAACGTGACAGAAGAGGCAATGACTGGCTCACGTGTTTCTCAGTCGTCACATGTGGTCAAAAGCCCTCGTCTACATTCCAAGAGCCAATGACCGATGTTAAGAAGATTCTTCGAGAAGCTTTTCAACGTGACAGAAGAGGCAATGACCGTGAAGTCGTTCACCTCCAGTAAACTGAAGTGAATAAATACGTGAGACGCAGTGGGCCCGACAGACGAAGAAATGGGAAGAGAGTAGCAGTAGTTTTGAGATAGTTTTGGTGCTGAAGACCGTCATGCAAGAAGAGACTACATCATGCACAGACGCACCAAGTCCGCCGCTGTAATGGAATAGCAAGCAGCAGCCTCGGCGCCAGAAGACAGAAGTTAAAAGGTATTTGAAGTCTGATTATTACGTACCCGGGTGAATCGTTGGACGGGAAGGAGACGGCCTCACATCAGCAGTCACCTGTGAGTTGGGATGAAGATCTGACAGCTGACCGAAGACTGGCAAGCGGGAGACCATGGTTCAAGTCTGGGACACTGGCCTTCCCCCGCCGCGCCGCTCCGCTGGCCGACGCACAACACACGCGGCTGCTTAGAGAAGACAAACACTGGGACGCCACATCCTAGGTATCACATCCGATGCACGACTTCGCTCGCAATAATTAAACGGGCCACCTCGCGCTGCGCGTCTCCAGTGAACTGGGCGAGACGGCGACACGAGATACACACTGCCACACGTAATCAGACACGCCGCTGCCGCAGCAGAAGGCTTCGCAAACGACACAGCTGCCGTTCTCTGAGCCAGAACATCGAGTAAGGAAACAGTTGTATGAAACTTGCAATAAAAGTTATCTTATGTAAAAATGCTCTTTCATTCTACCTCATACCCGAGACAAAGATGAACCCACCCTGCCCACATGTTGTTAAGAGAGAAAAATTAATTTATTTAGTATTTTCACCCTGACATAATGCTGTAGAATCAAATGCCCTTTGCAGTAATGCTCATCCTGACAATTGACTATCATCAAAAGAGAAAACCCAGTTACATTTAGTGACAGAACTGTTACATTTGGTGTCAGAGAAAAAATCCTTGGCTCAACATGAGGTGTGAATGACAGTCACTAAAGGTCCACAGTTAGTATCGTTTAATGTGAGAAAGGATAGGGATTTGCATAGCAGTCGTAATATTTTCTTTATTTAGAAGTGTATTTTCTCTCACAATTTTAAGAGTTTGCCGAAAATATTTAAACATCTTTTTCATTCAGTGTAGTTAGATTGTGTAACTAACAGTTTGTAAAATGATGACACGAAACTGTACAAAGTCAGAGTCACCACCACATGCGGTTTCTACTGAGGAAGCTATTCAGAGCTTAGTTAATCAGATAGCACAGCTTTGATAATAATACATTATTTAAACAGTTGAGTGAGGGTAGGCGAACTAATTCAATCCCTCCCACCCTAGATTCCTCAGCAGCAGCCTTAGCAACTCTTTTTGCAGGTAAACCTGGCGAGGACATAACAGCCTTTTTTGATGATTTAGTAGCAGCTGCAAAGTTAGGATCATGGTCAGATGAACAGTTCTTACAAATGACAAAGTTAAGATTGCTAGGAGAGGCTAAAGCACACGTATTATACAATGAAGAATTACGGAATGCTCCAACATTTGAGGAATTGAAGAAAGGATTGCTTAAACGTTTTCAAAAACATAACAGCTGTAGATTTTATAGGGAACAGTTAAACACTATCACTCAGAGGCAAACCGAGTCGTTAGAAACCTTTGTAGATAGGATAAGAAAAGTTAATATAATACCTATCAGTTGACAACTAATGTTGAAGCTAATAAAGTTATTTTACAAAAGGCGTAAGATAGAGCTCTGGATACATTTTTACGTGGGTTACCTCCTGAAACGTCCCGTCGTGTCAGGGCAGAGTTTCCTAAAAATTTAGCGGAAGCTGTATCTGTGGCGACGGATTTCGAAGAATTAGACATTGCCACCAGATACAAGGAGAAGCGAAATGTATTTTCAGCAGGAGTACGATGTTTTAGGTGCGATCGACAGGGCCATATAGCAAAAGATTGCAGACAACCTAAATGCACTAATTGTCAAGGAATAGGTCACTCATTCAAGGAATGCCGGTCTAAGAAAGTTTTAGGAAATAGAATTCAGTTAAACTCCAACGGACATGTCGGAGCCGCTGCCAGGCGTTCCCAAGACAATTTCATGCCATTAAGGCGAATGTGAAGGCGGAATGCTGGTTATCTGCTACCATACAGGATAAAGAGACAAGGATACTGGTGGGTACAGGCACAAACGTATCAATAGTGAGTAGTGAATGCATTGGAGAAAAGAAATATGACCCTCCAAGGTACAGATTGAGTGGGGTAGGAGGAGGTACAGTAAAGTCATTAGGATGTACATCATTGATTTTCTATATTCACGGTGTACAATTTCAAGAAGATGTAGAAGTGGTAACAAAGGTAACTGACGGGTACGACGCGATCCTAGTGCTGGATTTCCTGAATAAACATCACGCTAAAATCGACCTCAGACAGCAAACTGTAGAACTTAGCGGAGCAGTGTTTCAGCTAGGTGACACCGCTGCAAAGGGCCCGCTGTCGCAAGATTTCCCCAACCGGAAGGCGAAATCAACTACACTGCGTGCAACGTCCTTGAAGGTTGATTCGCCGGATAAGATACCATTTGGCTCAGGAAAACTATTCTGGATGACCGTTGACCCCGATGTACCTACAGTTACAGTGTGTCTAATAGAGCCACTAGAGGAAAATGAGGAATTAGATGTATCACATTGTTTTGTACGTAGAAGTGTTGTACGGGTTCAAGACGTTGAGGGAGAAAGAAAAGTATCGGTACATATTGACAATTTCGGAGTGGAGGACAAAGAGTTGCATAAGGGAATATTAGTAGCTACAGTCAGTACTTTTGAAGAAGAAGATTTCATTTGGTCAAATATTGATGATGGTCAGAAACCAGACGCCTATGAAACCGCATTACGCCAGGAGATTGAGCATTTGAAAGGAAATGATAGACATGATAGAAGCAGTTTTAGTTGAGTTCCAAGATTTATTTAATGCAGAAGGTCCACTGCCATCAACAGATATCACACAGCATAGGATCCCAACAGGAAATAGCCCCCTAGTATATAGGAAGCCTTATAGAGTTCCGCATCACTTACAGCCAGTACTGGATGAATTTTTACAACAGCATCTAAAAAATGGAATTATAGAATATTCTGATTCGCCTTATAATTCAAATATTGTAATTATTCCAAAGAAGTCTCCCGGCGGTACGAAACGATATAGATTTTGTTGTGACTACAGATACCTTAACAAACAAACTATCTCAGATGTTTATCCTCTTCCAAGCATTACAAATATCATTGACAGTTTGGGTAACAGTAAATACTTTTCAACAGTCGATCTACGTAGCGGATATCATCAATTGGAAGTTGCACCTGAAGATAGGCATAAAACAGCATTTTCTACCCCTGGAGGCCACTGGCAATTTAAAAGAATGCCTTTCGGTTTGAAAAATGCACCAGCAACTTTTCAAAGACTACTTGATGGAGTATTGCGAGGACTCAAAACTCAGCAATGTTGTGTATATCTAGACGATATTATTGTATTCTCCAAAGACATTAATGAACGTGCTGTGCGTTTGCGTAATGTTTTTCAGAGACTTAGAAAAGCTAAATTAACATTAAATATGGAAAAATATTGTTTTGCATTGACAGAGGTTACATACCTGGGCCATGTAATTGGAGAAAAAGAAATTAAAAACAGATCCTCAATTAATTTCGGCAGTTAAGTACTTCTCAACACCACAACGCGTTAAGGAAGTACAAAGTTTCATGGGTCTCGCATCGTTTTACCGAAAATATGTTCAAAATTTTGCTGAATTTGCCCGACCCTTAACACAATTAATGAAAAAGGGTGCAAAATTTCATTGGTCTGAAGATTGTGAATCAGCATTTCAGACCCTGAAAGATAAGTTAACACACAGTCCAGTATTAGCCTACCCAGATTATAATAAAGAATTTACTTTATCCTGTGACGCAAGTGGTCATTCAGTAGGAGTTGTTTTGAGTCAGAATATTAATGGCGCGGAACACCCCATAGCCTACACTTCGAGACAACTAACAACGGCAGAAAGAAATTATTCCACAACGGAGGAAGAATTGTTAAGTGTTATTTATGGCATCAAATACTTTAAATGCTACTTGTATGGTAGAAAATTCAAGGTTATTACAGACCACGCAGCTTTAAAATGGTTGCTTGGATTAAAGGATCCATCTAGTCGTCTTACCTGTTGGGCCCTATGTCTTTCCGAAATGGATTTCGAAGTTATCCATAAACCAAGCAAAAAACACACGAATGCAGATTGTCTAAGTCGGAAAATAGCACTTTTGGAAGCAACAGGCCGAGATACTGAGGACTGGAGAAAGGCACAAGATGAGGATACAGAATGCAAAAAATACGCAACTCAAAAACAATTTTGCTTTGAGGATGGTGTATTATGCCGTAAAACAAAACTTGGACCGCGAATAATTGTTCCCCAACACCTTAGACAAGATATAATAGCAGAGACCCAAGATCATATCCTTGAAGGACACGGTGGATAGCGGACAATTGAAATACGTGTAGCAGAGCGATTTTGGTGGCAAACCAGAAAGCAGGATGTTGCGCAGTACGTTCGTAATTGCACTGCGTGCGCACAACGAACTGAACTTTCTCGTTTAAAAATACCCTTACAGAGGCTCCCCGAGGCTTCATGTCCATTTCAAATCTACGGAGTCGATCTCTATGGGCCATTTCATAAAACACCTGCTGGTAATAAGTATGTTCTTACGATTATAGATCACTTTTCACGCTATCTAGCTATGGTGAGTCTCCCAGATCAGCAAGCAAATACAGTTGCCCAAGCTTTAGTTAACAATTGGATACTTAAATTTGGCGTACCTGAAGCTATTATCACAGATCAGCGATCTAATTTTATGTCTGAATTAATGAAACAGCTATGCCACTTACTAAAAATACGTAAATTACGCACAACTCCGTTACACCCTCAGTGCAACGGGCGCACAGAAAGAGTTCATCGGACATTTGACAAGATGCTTAGTTTTTATATTAACGAACAACATTCTAATTGGGATACGTATTTACCAATAATGGTGTCGGTATACAACGCCAAAACGCATGAAGCAACTGGCATGTCACCTTATGAAGTGGTGTATGGGAGAAAAATGCCGTCCCCTTTTGATGTAATCAGGCAGAAAAACGGAAAAGTCGGAGAAACAGTAAAAGATTTCGGTCGAATGATGAATGATGTATGGAAAAAGGTTCAAAAATCTAATACAAATTTATCCAAATTACAGAATCGGTCAGTGGGTGATGCTGTCAACTCCATACATTGGAAAGGAAAAACGAAGAAATTCGCAACAAACTACAGAGCTCCTTATCAAATTATTGAGATGACGTCACCAGTCAACGTTAAACTGCAACTGCCCACCCGAACTACTATTGTCCATGTAAGTCGTTTAAAACCTTTTAAGGGCGCTCCAGATGTAATTCCTTCAACAATAGTGTCTGCTTTTCCGAAGGGTGGAGGAAGTGTCCGAAAAGGAAAAAGAGTGGCCACACCAGCACAACATACAGACATGGCACCATACAATCTTCGACCAAGGGTGCGAATGTCCTAGTTGAATCTTAGTAGACTGTGGATAATATACTAATGTAAATAATTAATAAATAATAATGGTTTTTTTAAGAAAACAAGTGAACATAGAAACAGGTAGATATTTTCATTAACAATGTATTCCTTCTTTTCTTTGTTTTAGTTTTTGCTCTGTTGGTAGGTCCATAACCATGTTGTTTACTTTTTTCAGAAAACGCCATGCAAGCATTTCCTACACAAAACCTATCCTACCTCAATGAATCCCTTGACAGTTCCCTTCTGAAGTCATTAGATACGTCCATAAACTTACAGAAAGGCAAAATTGATGCCAATGTTATGATGTAACATGTCTTAAAGTTAAAAAGTGAACACAAAAATAAAATTATAATGCTAGGAACGGGTATATCTAGAACCTTTGTGTTGGTGTTTCTGCTTTCTACAGTTTTCTTTTATTTAAGATGAAAAAATAAGCCAAATAATAATATACCACTTCATCAAATCCCTATTAACTGGATACCACACTCTTAACTGGTGTACTTCAGTGGTTACTTGTGAGCATTAGCGTATTAATTTTATTTATTGTACTTCAGTCTTTATTAAACAGTCTCATGTTAAAATAATCAATACTGTAGAATAGATATTCTTGCATTAATATAGGGTAGATTAAACAGGTGTTGCTATGTAATTTTCTAGGTAAAAAATCTATTGTCATCAAGATTTGTTACACTTATTACACCGATTTATGTGTGAACTATGTGATTCATGAGCATCCATTGCTTTATTAAAGTGATAAAGTATTTTCAACATACTTAATGCGAAACGTGTGTAATCGTCTAAGACGAGAGATTTAATTGCTTGTGTTAGTGCTTTTGCCATGTAAAGAGTGAGGAATGTTGAGTGGTAAATTCGAGGGCGAATTTCTCCAAAGAATGGAGGAATGTTGAGTGGTACTTAAGTAAACAAATTAGTGAAATCAAAGTCAAGTAGAAATTAGAATATAAATGAAAAACTTAGTTTAGTTTAGAAGAATTACACACTGGCAAACAGCGGGCGGAACAGCAGAGCAGAAGAGACAATGAAAATGAAGTCAGCAAGTTCCACATAAGCGGACGCTGTCGATTCAACCATCAGGGCATCGCCCGACTGGCTCATGTGTTTGTCAGTTGTTACATGTGAGCAAAGGCCCTCGCCTACATTCCAAGAGCCAATGACCGACGTTAAGAAGCCTCTTTGAGAAGCTTTTCAACGTGACAGAAGAGGCAATGACCGTGAAGTCGTTCACCTCCAGTAAACTGAAGTGAATAAATACGCGAGACACAGTGGGCCCGACAGACGAAGAAAAGAGAAGAGAGGAGCAGTATTTTTCAGTAAGTTTCAGTGCTGAAGACCGTCATGCAAGAAGAGACTACATCATACACAGACCCACCAAGTCTGCCGCTGTAATGGAATAGCAAGCAGCAGCCTCGGCGCCAGAAGACAGAAGTTAAAAGGTATTTGAAGACGGATTTTTACGTACCCGGGTGACTCGTGAGCACGGGAATGAGACGGCCTCACATCAGCAGTCACCTGTGAGCTAGGATGAAGATCTGACAGCCGAAGACTGGCAAGCGGGTGTCCGTTGTTCGAGTCTGGGACAATGGCCTTCCCCGGCCGCGCCGCACCGCTGGCCGACGCACAACACACGCGGCTGCTTAGAGAAGACAAACACTGGGACGCCACATCCTAGGTATCACCATCTGATGCACGACTTCGCTCGCAATAATTAAATGGGCCACCTCGCGCTGCGCGTCTCCAGTGAACTGGGCGAGACGGCGACACGAGATACACACTGCGACGCGTAATCTGCCGCAGCAGAAGGCTTCGCAAACGACACAGCTGCCGTTTTCCGAGCCTGAACATCGAGTAAGGAAACAGTTGTACGAAACTTGCAATAAAAGTTATCTTATGTAAAAATGCTGTTTCATTCTACCTCATACCCGAGCTAAGGAAGAACCCACTCTCCCCACATGTTGTTAAGAGAGTAAAATTAATTTATTTAGTATTTTCACCCTGACATAATGCTGTAGAATCAAATGCCCTTTGCAGTAATGCTCATCCTGAAAACTGACTAGCATCAAAAGAGAAACCCAGTTACATTTAGTGACAGAACTGTTACACATCACATTGGCTGATTTCCATCCAGACGTTTTCTTTCCCTGTCGTTAGAATGTATTTACGGTGTAAAAAGTTTTCATTGATATTCAGTCAGAGCCATGGTATAGTTTTTAAAAGAGTGAGTTACCATTTGACTCTGTATTACTATATTTATCTTGTGCAGTATCTAGATATATGTCATCATCAAGAACAATGCTAAAAGTTGTTAGTACATCATCATGTCATATATGTTAAGGCAGTCCAAAGCAGATAAACAAGACTAACAAATGTGTATAATATGTTACGGTGGTCTAACATCTTCTAGCATCGGACTTGGTAATGACACTAAAACTGAAATCTAGTTAGGACAGAAGATACGTACAGCAACACACAGTCAAATGGCGATTTACTCTTTCAAAAATGAACAAAAATTATTTACAGTGTGTTGGCTTTTACCTGATAGTGTACAGCTGTCTCACTGGTAGATCTGTAGCAGCATGATATGTAACAGAAACCTGCAACCGCTTGTAGCTTGTAGTAGGTAATCATTGCAGTGACATGATCCCCACTGCTGCATGCAAACGTACTTGTGTCAATCACTTTTTCGATGCTTGTAAGTTATTCTTGTTCTTGAACTTCAGGCCTAAGTCATTACGCCTGTCGGGGTTTCACGTAATTAACTCCATCTCTCTCTCGGGCTTCCTGCGTCTCTTCTTCCTGATCATTATTTAGGACGACTGGAATTTTGTCTTCATCGATCCGCATGTGTTGTCTCCATTTCTCCCTGTATTTTTCATGTTTCTCATTTAAGTCATATATTCCCTGTTCTGCCCTGACATAATCATTTTTTGTGCGGTTACTACTAGAACATCTTTTGAAAGTTCTCATACATCTTATT
The DNA here is from genome assembly GCF_023864275.1 of Schistocerca cancellata. NCBI lineage: Eukaryota > Metazoa > Arthropoda > Insecta > Orthoptera > Acrididae > Schistocerca > Schistocerca cancellata. The sequence goes on from NC_064626.1 coordinate 577,423,104, forward strand.
TCTGCTCACAGTGCATTTTTTAATCTCTTTCTCCCTCAGTCGAAGATACACTGTCATAAAGTAGCGCAGGCACTGCCTGTATTTCTTAAAATTTCAATTTTATTGCTTTGCTAACTTTAATAGAAGGGTTTCTTTGTAATTCCACGTGTACGTAGGATGTCTCTCATAAGAGCCGTAAGGTACATTTTCTCTGGTGTTTCGGTAGATATTTGAAATTTAGTTTTTCAATGTGTAACGAAAGTCAACCCAAATAAATACTGCTCATTTCGTCCTTCATGCGACATCCACTGTCGACGGAAAACGTCGATTTGCGACCCGTTACAAACAAAATGATTTGAAAGCAAAATTTTACACGCCCATTCGCTACATCGCTGCCAAATTAATCTAGTGCCAAATCCGTTTCAACGGTACTAATTAACCGGAACAAAAAAACCTGGAAGAATAATCAGTACTCAGGCAGGGTGAGGACAGCGCTGTTGCATGGCGGCGGCAGTCAGCATGGGCCAGGGCGGCGGTAACGGAAAGTGGAAATTTGTGGTAAGGTCCCACGTAACCAAACTGCTGAGGTCATCTGTTCCTAGGCTTACACACTACTTGATCTAACTTAAAGTAACTTACGCTAAGGACAACACACACACCCATGCCCGAGGGAGGACTCGAACCTCCGACGGGGTAAGCCGCGCACACCGAGGCAAGACACCTGTGAGCGCGCGGCTACCCCGCGCGGCCGGTGGTAACGTTGCAGCAGTACTGGTCATTCCTCATGTTTTACTGTCCCTGTTAATGTATATCAATGAAACGAATAAGTGCCGGCCGGAGTGGCCGTGCGGTTCTAGGCGCTACAGTCTGGAGCCGAGCGACCGCTACGGTAGCAGGTTCGAATCCTGTCTCGGGCATGGATGTGTGTGATGTCCTTAGGTTAGTTAGGTTTAATTAGTTCTAAGTTCTGGGCGACTGATGACCTCCGAAGTTAAGTCGCATTGTGCTCAGATCCATTTGAACCATATTTTTTTTAACGAATAAGTCACTTGATTAACTTGGGGCAGCTCCAATGAACGAGCACGTAAAATTTGACTTTAAAAACCAGTTTGGGAAAACCGAGGCATGCCTCTGATACTGGTCGTCGCATGGAAGCCACGATGAGCAGTATTTGTGTGGGCTGACTCCAGCTATGCATTGCAAAAACAAAACAACGAATATCTGCCGAAGCACCAGAGAAAATGCGCCTGAAGACTCTTATGAGCACTCCTTTATATATGTGGAAATTTGTTGGTTTCTTTTCCATGCCTCTGACTGCGTCCAGAATTACGTCACTGCCTGAATAACTGAAACTAGAGTCTTGCTCAGTTACCTTAATTTCGATAACCGCGTTAGATCCAACTGGGGATTTTCGATATAGTGCCATAGCTTTTGTTTTAATAGCAGATATTTTTATAATTTAATGTTTACTTCCAACCACATAACTTATACATAGAGTGTTGTAAGTGTACATCTATATTTTGCAACACAGCTACATAATCTGATGGTAGTTCCTTTCCAACCTCATACGTTCATGGTCTTCCTTTTCTAGTTTCTTATGAGTCTTTAGTACATATGTTAGTACAGCTATATTTTGCAACACAGCTACATAATCTGATGGTAGTTCCTTTCCAACCTCATACGTTCATGGTCTTCCTTTTCTAGTTTCTTATGAGTCTTTAGTACATATGTTAGTACAGCTATATTTTGCAACACAGCTACATAATCTGATGGTAGTTCCTTTCCAACCTCATACGTTCATGGTCTTCCTTTTCTAGTTTCTTATGAGTCTTTAGTACATATGTTAAAAAGAGCTGGTAACATGCAACAGTCGAATCTGACGCAATGATTTGTTATTATCTTATCTCTTTTTGAAGTTCCAGCGTCGATGATTATTTTCCTGTCTTCATGCATTCAACTGATTACTTTCATAAGATGCATCCGGTATCCTCACTTGTCCATAGTGTACTCCAAATGATGAGTCAAAGGCTTATTCGGTGTCATTTAAAGCAAATAAATTTAAGTGTTGTCGTTTTTCTAAATTCTCTTTATGCTAGAAATATTATCGCTGCACGAGCGTCTTTTTCTAAAGCTCTTTTCCTTTCCTCCCAAACATTAATTTGGTAATACTTTCAAGCGTTTATCGTGTTCATCATCATCATAATCATTATCATTATTATTATTACTATTTTATGTTACTCGATACTCCGTTCTTCCCAGCTCGTAACTGTTAGAGCCGCTGATGCAGATAAATCCATCCTTCACGTGCGCATCTGTCTTGGAACATGTATTCCTGGAGCAACAACCTCCTTGGCCAAACTTACGCTGCCTCACGTCTACACGCAGAAATTCTTCGACAGAGAGAGAGAGAGAGAGAGAGAGAGAGAGAGAGACAGAGGCGCCGAAATGTGGTAATGAGGCATCCTGATTGGATGCAACAGACATCTCGGTAGTGAAGATGCCGTCTTTGAGGGAATATCTGAATTGCTGATGTAATCGCACCACTTCACGCTTAGAACAGAAATTCTAAAGTTTGTTGCAGGGAAATTTTGGAATATCATTGCGTTCTCTCCAGAGCGTCTGCCAACATCTTTACGATCGAAGTGGCACGAGAACGCCTCTGAAGGGATTGTTCTGGAAGGGTAGGACCAAGGAAGTTCATATGTCTGCCTAATGCAGTATCTTGCGCTGAGCTACTGCGCCAGAAGAAAACGTTTCGACCCCAGCGAGGCCCACTGATTCATGATTTTTGTGATTTCACTGTGACTATACTGAGGTACTTTCTTTATACACTCCCGTTTCCTTTTCTCTCAGTGTTTGCATAACGTGCTATATAGTTACCCTTGAATGGTGTAACCCAAGTAGCTACATAACTGTTCACCGACTGAGAATATTTTGAAACGAGACACCATTCTCTGTCCCGTTGGGATAATTACCAGTGATAGAAACATTAAATAGAAAGAAAGTATGAAACATACATGTATATTATGCTGCCAACTGGGTATGTTGATAAGCCACTAATCGCTACAGTTCAAAAGTTTTCACTTCGCGGCATCAGTGCTTGTTTATTATTGCCACGCACTATTTCTTAGTAGTACTACAACTATTCTGTGTATTGACGTGAAAATCACTGGTTATTGTTAATTTAAGAACAGAGAAAATCAGTCGTCAGATGCACGAACTTTTTGTTAAATTAACTTCTTGACCACTTTCGGTAAATTAATTTGCCGTCCTCAGAAGATCGTAAAATTAAGCCTACATCGAAAATCAATCGTTAAACAAAAATTGGATCTTCATTAAAAAACTTTTTTACGTGGATCATCGTGCTGTCGTAATAATAATACTGCTTGACGGTACTATATAAATTACTTTTTTAACGAAGGACGCTGTCGTCCAGAATTTACTTTACGATTTCTTTCCGATATAAACTTAATTGTATACAGTCCTGAGGATGGCAAATTAATTTGCCACAACTAGTGAAAAAGTTACTTTAGCAAAAAAATTGTGCAGCTGACGGCTGATTATCTCTATTCTTAAAGCGTGCTTAACAGTTGCTGATTGACAACCATGAATAAGATTTTATTATTAATTTAATGATATGAGCAATAACATTTGCCGGAGTTCTTTTCTTGTGAGGCTATGTGGAAATAAAAAAATTCAAACTTTCTTATGTACAGAGTACGGATAGTAGCGAGTGTCGTGCAGGATACGCCATGTTGGCGGGCCACTTATCTGGAGCTTGTGCTATGGTTCGTCTCTATTTCTTGTACAACCCGGTCCTCCACTTCTGGTGTATGCACATACTACCACGTTTCCTGTCTGAAAGGACCCGTACTTATTTTGGTATAGCTGTGCTGCCTCTGTACCGTTTCCATTTGCTTAACCGAACACAAATACCATATCGACTTGTTTCCGACATGAATACTGGATCATTATGCTAATTACAGTGCGCTGCGTCAATTATACAGCCTGCAGCACCCACGAGAGACAAGGCAAGTGGTAACTTCCATTCGTCAGCGCCATCTACTAAGGCAACGATACATTTCCAGGCACATGTTTATAGGACCTTTCTTTCCTCCTTTTTGAGTTAGGAATCCGACGGTGCAGTTTTTCGCTTTTATTAATGTTTACACTGTATTTTGTCCACTCAGCTTACACCTTATTCCCTATGAAGTATTCAATTGTTCGTACAATAATAATTTTTTGCACATTCGCTCAGTTGTCATTGTTGTTAGACACCGTCTATCGGGATAGTTTTTTGCGTAGTACTGAACTATTATCTTTACTTTCTTTCTGCATTTTCCCTAAGGAAGCAGCACTTCTGGTTACTCTTACTTTGTGAAACACATTTATTTTCCCAAACTACCCAGCACTCGACACAAGTGGACAACACAAAGAATGAGAGCTGTATTTCATCTGTGACAGTACCGTGGCGCTGCCAGATTCTGTTTCCTCTTTATTTGACGCGACTTATTTCCTTGTTTCGGCATGCAATCATGAGTTTCCGCATAAGAAAGCAATTGGTATCATGTTCAAAAGCCGCGCTCGGCAGCCGCGCGGTCTTGGACGCCTTGTCACGGTTCGCGCGTCTCTCCCCGTCGGAGGTTCGAGTTCTCCCTCGGGTATGGTCGTATGTGTTGTCCTTAGCGTAAATTAGTTTATGTTAGATTATGTGGTGTGTAAGCGTAGGAACCGGTGACCTCTGCAGTTTGATCCCATACCAACTAACCACTACTACCATGTTCAAAACAGATGAAGTCTAAGGGCTAAAGATAGTAATCGACATCTACATGGTTTCTTTGCAATTCACACTTAACTGCATGGCAGAGGGTTCGTCGAACCATTTTCATACTACTTCTCTACCATTCCACTCTCGAATGGCGCGTGGGAAGAAGGAACACCTAAATCTTTCCGTTCGAGCTCTCATTTCTCTTATTTTATTATGATAATCATTTCTCCCTACGTAGATGGGTGTCAACAAAATATTTTCGCATTCGGAAAAGAAAACTGGTGACTGAAATGTCGTAAATAGATCTCACCGCAAAGAAAACCGCCTTTGTTTCAGTGACTGCCACCCCAACTCGCGTATCATTTCAGTGACACTCTCACCACTATTGGGCGATAACACAAAACGAGCTGCCCTACTTTGTACTTTTTCGATGCCCTCGGTCAATCCTACCTGGTAAGGTAGCAGAGGACGGACGTGTCATGTAGGCTGTCTCTTTAGTGGGTTTGTCGCATCTTCTAAGTGTTCTGCCAGCAAAGCGCAGTCTTTGTTTCGTCTTCCCCACAATATTATCTATGTGGTCTTTCCAATTTAAGTAGCTCGTAATTGTAATTCCTAGGTATTTAGTCGAATTGACAGCTCTTAGATTTGTACGATTTATCGTATACCCAAACTTTATCGGATTTGTTTTGGTACCCATGTGGATGACCGCGCACTTTTCTTTGTTTAGTGCCAATTGCCACTTTTCGCACCATACAGAAATTCTCTCTAGATCATTTTGTAATCGGAATTGATCGTCTGATGATTTTACTAGACGGTAAATTACAGCGTCATCTGCAAACAATTTAAGGGGGCTGCTCAGATTATCACCTAGATCATTTATGTAAATGAGGAACAGCAGAGGGCCTATGACACTACCTTTCGGAACGCCAGATATCACTTCTGTTCTACTCGAAGATTTACCGTCCTGTCACTACGAACTGTGACCTCTCTGAGAGGAAATAACGAATCCAGTCACACGACTGAGACGACACTCCGTATGCACGCAATTTGATTGATAGTCGCTTTTGAGGAACGGTATCAAAAGCCTTCTGGAAATCTAGGAATATAAAATCGATACGAGATCCCGTGTCGACAGCACTCATTAATGACACTGAAGATAGCAACCAGGGTTTGAAGAGTGGAACGACATTTAATTCGTCTCTTTTAGAACTGCGACGCTAGCGGCAGAAACAGCGTTGTTCCATTTGAAGAAGCGAAATTGATACCGATATCTGTGTAATTAATATAGTTGTGAAGAGAGACTGTTCGTAGTTTAGTAAGGAGTTTTTAAAAATTAATCTGCCTGAAAACAGAATCACGTTGTCATAAATGGTCATCTGTATACAATATAGTTCGAAGTATCTTTTTTCGTGTTCGCTCACTGCAAAATAGTTATAAGAATATTGTTGGTCAAATAACTTTTAGCTAATAATTGGAAGTGATTTTCATGTTAATATACAGAATAATTTAATTAATAGCATGCAGTAGCACTTGACAGCAAAATGCGGGAGTTTACATATCATCAGAGCGTTGATGGCGCAGCAAGCAAACTCTCTTACTGCAGCGAATAGTAACTTTACAACATTCGTAACTGGGAGTATAATTTATCTATATGTTTCACACTTTCACAGTGTCACTACGTTTAGTTATCGATAAAGCATGTGTGAAAATCTGACCATAAAGGACCTTGAAATGGTTCAAATGGCTCTAAGCACTATGGGACTTAACGTCTGAGGTCATCAGTCCCCTAGACTTAGCACTACTTAAACCTAACTAACCTAAGGACGTCACACACATCCATGCCCGAGGCGGGTTTCGAACCTGCGACCGTCGCAGCCGCGTGGTTCCGGACTGAAGCGTCTAGAATCGCTCGACCACAGCGATAAGGGATCTAGGAAGGCTATGTACCCTGAGGTGACAAACGTCATAGGATAACGATTCACACATACTGATTGCGGCAGTATCACTTGCAGTAGGTATGAAGGTGCAGAGCACTGGCGGAGCTGGCACTTGTAGTCAGGTGATTCACGTGAAAAGTATTCCGATGTGATTATGGCCGCACAAATCGAATTAAAAGGTACTTTGAACGCGGAATGCTAATTGTAGTTAGACGCATGGAACATTCCATTTCGGAAATCGTTTGGGAATTCACTGTTCCGAGAACCACAGTGCCAAGAGAGAGCAGATAGTACCAAATTTCAGCGTCACGGGACGCAGTGGCCGACGGCCTTAACTTACCGACCAAGAGCGGCGGCTTTTTCGTAGAGTTGCCAGTGCTAACAGACAAGCAATACTGCGTGAAATAACTGCAGAAATCAATGTGGAATGCACGACGAAGTATCAGTTAGAAAAGTGCGGCAGTATTGGGTGTTAATGGGCTATGGCAGACACTACCGGCGCGAGTGCCTTTGCTATGAGCGTGACATCGCTTGCAGCGCTTCTCGTGCGCTTATCGGTTGGATCCTAGACGACTGGAAAGCGATGACCTGGTCAGGTGTGTACCAATTTCAGTTGGGGAGACCTGATGTTAGGGTTCGAAAGCGGCGCAGACCCTACGAAGTCATGGACCCAAGTTGTCTACAAGGCACTGTGCACGCTGATGTTGGCTCCATAACGATGTAGGCTGTGGTTCCATGGAATGGACTGGGTCCTCTGGTCCGATCATTGACTGGAAATGGCTATGTTCGATTGCTTGGAAACTTAACATGTTCAAAACACGGTCGAAGTTTTAGGACGACAATGCGCCACGTCACCCGGCCTCAGCTGATCGCGATTGGTTTGGAGAACATTTTGGAGTGAATGATACGGCCACCCAGATCGCCAGACTTGAGTCCCGTCGAACATTTATGGAACATAATCGAGAGATCAATTCGCGTACAAAATCCAGTAACGGCAACCCTTTCACAGATTTGGATCGCTATAGAGGCAGCATGGCTCAATATCTCTGCAGGGGACTTCCAACGACTTGTTGAGTACATGCCACGCCGAGTGGCGCTATGCCTGGCGAAAGATGGACCGACACAATATTTGGTGATATCACGTGATTTGTCACCTATGTGAAAAGATTGAAGTATATTCGCAATTACTTTTGGCTTAGTTATATGTGTGCAGATATGAGTGCAAGTAGTTTTAAGAATTTTTTACCCCCACACTATCAAACAGATTTTAGTACTTACAGGGTAAGAAACAGAACTTGTCTGGGAGAGAGCTCGACGCTCATAGAACTCTAGTGGTGCTATATGGAGAGTAATTTTCCTTGCCGTGTTAAGTGTAATGAAAACACTCATTTTTCTCTTGAGACCTGAAGATAAAGTGGGCGAATAGGCGTCAACCTCGATGTCTGTAATAGGGGTATTGTTGCCGCCAGACATACAAGGCTTTTAGTGCAAGGTCGTGACAGCTGTCGTAAATATATTTGGAGTGAGTGGTATCAAAAGACCAGTGAACTCCGCACCGTTCTAATAGTGGTATCAGTAATGCATGCTCTATTGAAGAACATCGTCAATGTTTATTACACAGATTTCATACTCACAGACTGAGAAATTATAATCTGCCTTCAGTTTTTTGGGAATAGATTTCTTGCAGTTAAAGTGTCATTGATCGATACATATATCGATAGGTGGCATGTTATTTTGAAGAGCAGATACTTTTAATGAAATGGTCTCCAGTCGCACATACAGTTACATCAGGCCGTGAATGTGTCAGATGGATGCGTAATACACATAATGGCAAAACTGAATGGGACGTACGCCCAGCATGTAAACTGATGTACGCCGGTTTGATCTGCGTCATGCTTGGCTTCCGATACCGGATCGCTCTCTCTCCAATAGTCGCTCATTCCTCTGTGGACTCGCGGCAAGTGTGTCCGTTTGCAAGGCTCGCGCTGTGTTCCAAAGGCGCCTTTCACTGCTTCCGATCAGATAGAGCGGCTCCCACCAAAGGCCTACAGATGAAAGGCTGATGGAAGCCGAGGCACCAATCCCGGAGGATGAGGAGGTTAATCGCAGCAAGGGGGATTTATTAGCCCTCGCCACGACTGATGAACTTGTACGAGGAGCAGTGTGGCGACATCACTAGAGAGGTGAGCTAGCACACACTAAATCCTGCGTTCAAAGAAAATCTAAATTAATCATTTAAAATTGCTCTCATTACTATAAAAAATAAGACACCACGAAAGAATGAGACTGCCATGGACTAACAGTACACAACTGTTAACTAGACCGTACTACGCTTGGGGCGAGTAGTTTACTGCAGACGTGAATGATTACTCCATCCGAGCATATCGTGCGCGTTATATGATACAAAAGGAAGAACATTTTCCCTACAAGTTAATGTGTTCTAATTATTGCAGTAGAATTCTAAGTACGGTTGATTTTAGCCTACAATCGTTTGAATTAACCCTCAAAATATGTTTACGTTGTAATTTACGTGAGGCTGCGTAGCTCCGCCGTGTTCGCCCTCTGACTTGGGATAATAGCGACGGGGCTTCGACAATAAACTCGTTACGTCACAGGTCGTTCACCTTTTACATTTTCACAACATTATTTGCTAACTGTTACCGAGCGACTGCTCGATTAGTGAATGATTTAAAATGATAAGGCAATCACATAATGTTACACTTTCTCTCTGTCTCTCTGTCTGTCCCTCCCTCATAGTAAAGATTCAGCAATTATTATTAAAACTTGCAAGACCCATAATGAATCCCCAGTAAGATTTCACATATTAAGTTGCAGCTAATGTACAATCGATTAATCCGCCACGTCGTCTCTCTTCAGTATCCACAGCCATCCCCCCTCCTCCCACTTCACCGGTCACAAAATTCAAGCTAAGAGTTGGCACGTACTGTACATGTCTTGAAACATTCCTATCGACATTTCTAGATATGTAAAGTACTAATTAGAAAATTAAGTGTACCCTGAATATCACTTTGTTTGTGATGTTTTGAACATAGCTCTACTCATCAACCGTAATTAATTACGATGTTACAAACTTCCAGCCAACCAGTTGCAAACAGAATCTAAAATTTTTCAACTAGCTTTCAGCGCCAACTAGGGGCGCCTTCTTCAGAAGAAATTTTTAACTTACCTAACAATATCTTAGGAAGGTACATTAATACCAGGTAGGCATAGAACAAATACTATAGTTTTACAAGTTAAGTTCCATAAAGATACTCACATGAGGTTAAAAGGAAAATATGAGCGACATCGCTCTAGTCAAGACGTTAAAACCACAACTAAAACAGTTTCCACCTGGATTCATAAAAGATATAGTCAAAATTTTAAAACAATGTGTAAATAGGCCTCTAAGGGCACTGCAGTGGTGTAGGCCACTAGTAACAGCAACTGCGCGGGCAGGCAGTGCCAAATAACGATGTGAACATGGTACAGATGGCGGAATCTGCTAGCAGAATTTATAGAAGCTTAACAACATCCACACGAAATTAATATAATAGTTACTAACAGATTAGTAATATGTGAATTATACAAGCACGGGAGAGGAAAATAGTATTTAAGGGCTTACAGGGAAACGGATAAGCAAATTTAGCTGTCAAACATCTCTTAGTTGCGGCTTTAAGCCATTGAAAAAATGTATATTACGGGACTGCAGTTTTTCATTTAAAATGAGGCCATCCTTCAGAGAAAAATGTTTGGAAATCTGTAACTCTTCCGCAATATATAGTCTCAAACCCTTTCTTTCGCAGTGCAAAATTCCGATGTCATGAATTTCCTGTAATCAACAGGTGGTGGGCAAAGGCTGAGTTATGAATGTTAGAACAATTTTTCACTAAAAGATGATCTTTGTATCTGGTAGAAAATTCACGACCTGTTTGGCCTACGTAATAGGCTTTACACGTGTCACAACTGATTTTATAGATTCCTGACTTCTGGAGGGGAGACCGTTCTGATTTTGAATTACAAATAAGGTAAGCTGTTGTTAGTACAAAAGGCTACATTTCCGTTATATTTGTTCCGGAGAAATCGCTGAATCCTATAAGATACTGTCCCAATATACGGAATGGAAAATTTCTTTTTTTTTTTCATTTTGTTAACTTCATTATTAAGAGAAGTGCTGAGAGTAGTAATTTTGGCTTAGGTCTTGTTTCTGAAAATTTTATCTACTATAGTCGGCTTATAATCGTTATTCACTGGAATGGTTTTTAACAGATTGATCGCAGTTGCAAGATTTCCGGCAGACAGAGGTGTGGAAACAGCTCTATGGATGGCTGAGTGAAAAAATGTTTTTTTTTTTTTATGGGATTCAGGATGCGTTGAAGAGGCTGGTCAGTGTATGCCTCTCTCTGCGAAAAATGTTAAAGGCTATTCTATCGTCAGTTAGAGTTAATGTTAAATCAAAGTAATTTAACTGACGATGTTCACTTTCGCGCTCACATGTGAAGGTGATTTTTTCGTGCAGTTCATTAAAGATTTTAAACAGATGGTCAGTGCCAGACTCAGGGCCTTTGTAAGTAATCAAAATGTCATCAACGCATCGGAAATAACATAAAATAGCTAAAGTCGAAGCTGAAAAATTTTTAAAGAAATTTTCTTCTAAGGAATTTATGAAGATTTCTGCTAGGACAGTTGCTAACAGATTACCCATAGCGAGTCCGTCATGTTGTTGGTATCTGTTAAAAACCATTCCAGTTAATAACGAATATAAGCCGACTATAGCAGATAAAATTTTCAGAAATAAGACCAAATCCAGAATTACTACTCTCAGCAGTTCTCTTAACAATGAAGCTGACAAAAAGAAAAAAATATTTTTCCATTCCGTATATAGGGCCAATATCTTATAGGATTCGAATACTCAGGACCAAATATAACTGCAATGTAGCCTTCTCTACTAACAACGGCTTACCTTACATGTAACTTAAAATCAGAACGGTCTCCCCTCCAGAAGTCAGGAATCCATAAAATCAGTTGTGACACATGTCGTGCTTTCTCTGCCAAAGAGCATCTTTTAGGGAAAATTGATTCTTACATTAGTAACTCAGCCTTTGCCAACCACCTGTTGATCTCAGGCCACAAACCTATGGAGATTCATGACATCGGAATTTTGCACTGTGAAAGAAAAGGTTTGAGACTAAATATTGTGGAAGAGATACAGATCTTCAATCATTTTCCTCTGAAGGATGACCTCATGTTAAATGAACAACTGCAGTCGCGTAATATAAATTTTTACAAAGATGTTTGACAGGTAAAGTTGCTTACCCGTTTCCCTGTAAGCCCTTAAATACTTTTTCCCTCTCCCTTGCTTGTATAATTCACATCTTATTAATCCGTTAATCGCTATTAAACTAATTTCGTGCAGATGTTGTTAAGCTTCTATAAATTCTGCTACGATGGTACAATCTGTATCATGTTCACGTCGTTATTTGGCACGACCTGCTCACGCAGTCTCTGTTACTTACTCGTGGCCTATACCACTGTAGTGCCCTTAGAGGAATGTTTACACGTTTTTTAAAAATTTTGACTATCTCTGTTATGAACCCAGGTGGTAAATTTTTAGTTGTGGTTTTAACGTCTTGACTGGAGAGATTTCGCTCATATTTTCCTTTTAACCACATGTGAGTATTTTTATGGAACTTAACTTGTTCAAATTAAGTATTTGTCCTATTCATACCTGCTATTAATGAACCTTCCTGTGATATTGTTAGGTAATTGTAAAAGTTTCTTCTGAAGAAGGCGCCCCTAGTTGGCGTTGAAAACTGGTTAAAAAATTTTTAATTCTGTTTTCAACTGGTTGGCTGGAAGTCTGTAACATCGTAACTTTATTTGTGTTAAAAGAACACACTTGTGAGTCCACAGAGATCTGCGCCGGTACTGGAGACAGACTGATCGAGGATCTGAAGTCAAATATGACACAAGCAAATCGATGTACGTCAGTTTACATGTTGGCCATGTGTCCGATTCAGTTTTGCAATTAAGTGTGCCAGGCTCCCGTCTGTCAAATTCACAGCCTACGAGTGGAGACCAGCTCATTAAAATCGTCAGCACCTCAAAAGATCGTTATTGGACTTGTAACAGTTATTCACAAAAATAAACAAAAAATTCATACAATTTGCAGATTCCAAAATAGTGTACAGAACAGCTGCGTCTTTCTGGACAGTGACGAAATGACAACTGTGTTATGGTACAGACAGGCGCTTGTAGAAATTAATCTAAAAAGAGGGCAAGATTCTAAAGTGCCATATTTATATAGCTCGTTTGGTGAATTTTGGAAGATATAGTACCTAAAGAACCGAACCTGCCAGGAGACACAAAAAATTATATCTCAAAGGAGTGATAGGTATACACAGAATATTTGTAAGTGGCTAGGATTGATACCAAAATAATGAGCGTATTTCATTACTGTATGCTAGGTACATATCATTAATATGAATGCCTCTAATCCGATTCAATGATTTAAATTGATATATTTGTTATTAATCAGTCCAAAGTATTCACCGTGTTGTTCAGAAGAATTATTTTTATCCATACACCGATAATGTTAGGTTATTGCTGAAGATAAAAAAATCTGAGTTACATTAAAAGAAAATAACTATGAAGACCTTGGCGGCTAGCACCAAAAACAATCAGGAAAACCGCTCACAATGTATTCTTCGAAGTAGGAACATGGAAACAAGGTGCAAAATTCGCAAACACATATTATTTTCCATAGTGTTCGGCAATACTAAATCTGCGATGTAGTAGAATGACAGACTTTCATTCCTAGAAATGCCGTTAATTTTGTAACATATATGAAGTCCACGCACCTATATTCCAAATGGGGCTGCAGAAAACTACGGTCCTGCAACACTTCTAGGCAGTCCCTCTCCAAGCGACGCTTACAGGGCGACATGCCCACTGACTGCGGCCCAGTTCTTTTATTCGGAAGTAGGGGGTCTTAGTTTTATGTAATTAACGAGGTTTTTCCAAGGCTTCTCTGACCTTGCAATTTATTTTACAATCTTGCCGTGCCGAACACGGGTACCGCTCCGTCTGAGACTACGTGGCGACCAGACATTCTAATGTATCCTATCAAAAAGCGGGCTTGCAATTGCGCTACTAAAGTCAGCACATCGTATTTCTGAGACACACGTTACTTCTCCCCAAGCATCCCTTTGTTTCTTACGATTGGCTTCAGGCAATAGAATTAAATAGAAAACGGGATATCAAGGTCAATGTTGATATCACAAAACAGTACGCTGGGCAATACGCAGTTCTAAGATGATCAAGCGGCTGAATCAGCCCAATAACTCCGATGACTATAGCCTTAACACTTTCATAATTCGTTTCCGATTATTTTGGTCTCAAACTACACAACTGCCACCACTTCACTCTTCATCACTGTTGTGGGTACTAACGGTACCTCACATCATCACACATTTCCAGGAAGTGAGTTTGGCTGAAATTTCTCCAGGCATTCCGTAGTTAACCTTAGAAGTTATCACCTTCTGATCTCCATTTACGATGACTAAGGCTGTCGTTCCCCTAGTTAATCATTTCCTGGTTCTACGTCTTACGTGTACCATTCTTTACAGAAGTTGATCAAGATCCTTAAGAACTAAGCGGTAACACTCTATCTCTTTCTCTCTCTCACTCTATTCCCCCAACACACTCTTCGCACCAGAATTCAGACATCATTCGTTTATATGTACTAGTGGCGTAAGCTTCTTCAGTGCTGTGGGTGAACTGGAATGTCCATAAACTGTCATGTGTCGTAACAGATTGGCATATCAGCCTACACAGCTAATGAAGAAGTGATTTTGATGATTGTGAGGGACAAGGGGAACCAAGCTAAAAGGCAATCATGTCTACAGATCCGAAACAAACGTGTGCTGCCGATATTGGGATCTTTAGAGCGTATGTTCCTTAAAACTGGAGTTTATTTCTATTAAATAAATAAATGAAACGTCGTGTTGGACAAAGACTTGTTGTCGATAATCTGGAAAGCCGTACACTCCGAGATGAAATGAAATGATCGAGTGGCATTTATTGGCAGGGATACCCGCTTCGGGGTTCGGCCACTGTATTGCAAGTCTTTTAAATTGACGCCACTTCGGCGACTTGCGTGTCTGTGGTAATGACAATGATGATAAAGGACACGTAACACCCACTCCCCTGCCGGGAATCGAACCTGGGCCCCCCTTGCTCAGTAAGTGGTTACGCAACCGCTGCACTACGGAGGCGAACACTTCAAGATATGCATGTATGACGATGTATAAAGAACTACAGCAAATCTCAGAAAGGGAGAGAAAATACACGCGTTTCGGCGCTCATCATTCCCATATTTCTGGTCCGGTAAATACAAAGTTTGAACAATACCATACTGACACCAGCTTAGCACGGAATAAGTCCACTCTTGTGAAACCCTGAGTTCTTTCAGCGGTATAAATTATTCAGACATCTTGTACTATTGTAACCGGAGGACGTCTTCGACAATCGCAGACATCTCGGCAGGTGCACACCTTTCGTTTTCAAGGCACAAATGCAAATCCCTGTAGCCGAATCCGTATGGATGCTCCTGGGCATCGAAGCATATCAATTGTACACATTGTCCAATGTTACCGTTCCACACAAAGAAGAGGCTTGTGAGAGACATGTTTGATTTTTCATTGTCGGTTCGTAATATAAAAATGCAGCGATAGGGGACATCACTGAACACAATGTATTTAATCCTAACGTTATTGAACTAATAAAAATTGTTGTTGACGTAAGACTATTGGTGATTCAAATACAGACGAATTAGAATCGTATCATTTACTGCTTTCCGTTTCAACAACATCAAAGAGTATTATAAGATTCACAATTAGCTGCGGCCATTTATTGGCATCTACAAATTCTGAAATATAAGAATGTAGCTCTAAAATGTGGACTCTTTATTCACTGAATCCTACCTACTACGTGTAGCTATAATTTCACGCATTGGCAAAATTGTCACATATTTTAAAATTGTAATGTAGATTTTTTTCTTGTTCAAGTCTGGAAACTGAAAATGGTTAGTCTTTCAAAGAAAGAGTTTGTGATTGTTATCATTTTATGCGATAGTATCCAAAATTTAACTCTACCAGAGAAAATGAAAACCAATAACATCAGTAGAGAACAATTGTAGACATGATTATAAAGTATGCGGCAGAGAACTGGGAACTCAACATAAACTAAAACAAGCAAGCAAAGAGTGACTAACGTAAATGAGCAAGGAAGGTGTAGAGAGCGCACGGAATTTGACATGAAGAAAGCTTAGAAGAAAGGAAATTGTAGTGTCGCCGACATCTGGTAAGCATGAGGGAGATCATTGGCCAAAGAAACTTAGTTTTCGAAAACACAGGGAAACGAGGTTTCTCGCCGACGTGCCTGCAGAAGTTCTTGCAAGAATGTTTAGTTTCTGCAGTTGTCGTGGTACACTTTCGTTTCCACTGTCTTCTGTAGGCAAGGCCTATGTTAATTTCAGCAGCCGCATTGAAGCAAATTACTTTTAATACTTGCGAGAATTATCTTTAGACACATCTTAACTTAACGAAAGACTGATAAATATTTTCTGACGATTGGCATTGATGGTATTAGAAAGGGGCAAGTTCGGATATGACATGGATAGTAAAGGAAGTCGGATCAACTGAAGAACTGGATACAACCTATCGGCTTTGACCAAAGACGTCGTAGGTTACTCATAGATATTAATATCTTTACTTTCGAGCCAAAGATAATAAATCGGTTGTCTGCTGTGGATATGTGCTATCATCTTAAATTGAAATAAATACACGTGTTTTTAAAACACAGAGCTAGACATTGTATGAGGCTTTTTTTGGTCATCAGTCTACTGACTGGTTTGATGCGGCCCGCCACGAATTCCTTTCCTGTGCTAACCTCTTCATCTCAGAGTAGCACTTGCAACCAACGTCCTCAAATATTTGCTTGACGTATTCCTATCTCTGTCTTCCTCTACAGTTTTGCCCTCTACAGCTCCCTCTAGTACCATGGAAGTCATTCCCTCATGTCTTAGCAGATGTCCTATCATCCTGTCCCTTCTCCTTATCAGTGTTTTCCACATATTCCTTTCCTCTCCGATTCTGCGTAGGACCTCCTCATTCCTTACCTTATCAGTCCACCTAATTTTCAATATTCGTCTATAGCACCACATCTCAAATGCTTCGATTCTGTTCTGTTCCGGTTTTCCCACAGTCCATGTTTCACTACCATACAATGCTGTCTCCAGACGTACATCCCCAGAAATTTCTTCCTCAAATTAAGGCCGGTATTTGATATTAGTAGACTTCTCTTGGCCAGAAATGCCTTTTTTGCCATAGCGAGTCTCCTTTTGATGCCCTCCTTGCTCCGTCCGTCATTGGTTATTTTACTGCCTAGGTAACAGAATTCCTTAACTTCATTGACTTCGTGACCATCAATCCTGATGTTAAATTTCTCGCTGTTCTCATTTCTACTACTTCTCATTACCTTCGTCTTTCTCCGATTTACTCTCAAACCGTACTGTGTACTCATTAGACTGTTCATTCCGTTCAGCAGATCATTTAATTCTTCTTCACTTTCACTCAGGATAGCAATGTCATCAGCGAATCGTATCATTGATATCCTTTCACCTTGTATTTTAATTCCTCTCCTGAACCTTTCTTTTATTTGCATCATTGCTTCCTCGATGTACAGATTGAAGAGTAGGGGCGAAAGGCTACAGCCTTGTCTTACACCCTTCTTAATACGGGCACTTCGTTCTTGATCGTCCACTCTTATTATTCCCTCTTGGTTGTTGTACATATTGTATATGACCCGTCTCTCCCTATAGCTTACCCCCACTTTTTTCAGAATCTCGAACAGCCTGCACCATTTTATATTGTCGAACGATTTTTCCAGGTCGACAAATCCTATGAAAGTGTCTTGATTTTTCTTTAGCCTTGCTTCCATTATTAGCCGTAACGTCAGAATTGCCTCTCTCGTCCCTTTAAGTTTCCTAAAGCCAAACTGATCGTCACCTAGTGGATTCTCAATTTTCTTTTCCATTCTTCTGTATATTATTCTTGTAAGCAGCTTCGATGCATGAGCTGTTAAGCTGATTGTGCGATAATACTCGCACTTGTCAGCTCTTGCCGTCTTAGGAATTGTATGGATGATGCTTTTCCGAAAGTCAGATGGTACATCGCCAGACTGATATATATTCTACACACCAACGTTAATAGTCGTTTTGTTGCCACTTCTCCCAATGATTTTAGAAATTCTGATGGAATGTTATCCATCCCTTCTGCCTTATTTGACCGGATGTCCTCCAAAGCTCTTTTAAATTCCGATTCTAATACTGGATCCCCTATCTCTTCTAAATCGACTCCTGTTTCTTCCTGTATCACATCAGACAAATCTTCACCCTCATAGAGGCTTTCAATGTATTCTTTCCACCTATCAGCTCTCTCCTCTGCATTTAACAGTGGAATTTCCGTTGCACTCTTATTGTTACCAGCGTTGCTTTTAATGTCACCAAAGGTTGTTTTGACTTTCCTGTATGCTGAGTCTGTCCTTCCGACAATCGAATCTTTTACGATGTCTTCACAGTTTTCCTGCAGCTTCACATTTTTCCTGCAGCTTCCCTGCACTTCCTATTTATTTCATTCCTCAGCGACTTGTATTTCTGTATTCCTGATTTTCCCGGAGCATGTTTGTACTTCCTCCTTTCATCAATCAACTGAAGTATTTCTTCTGTTACCCATGGTTTCTTCGCAGCTACCTACTTTGTACCTATGTTTTCCTTCCCAACTTCTGTGATGGCCCTTTTTAGAGATGTCCATTCCTCTTCAACTGTACTGCCTACTGCGCCATTCCTTATTGCTGTATCTATAGCGTTAGAGAACTTCAAACGTATCTCGTCATTCCTTAGTACTTCCGTATCCCACTTCTTTGCGTATTGATTCTTCCTGACTAATGTCTTGAACTTCAGCCTACTCTTCATCACTACTATATTGTGATCTGAGTCTATATCTGCTCCTGGGTACGCCTTACAATCCAGTATCTGATTTCGGAATATATGTCTGACCATGATGTAATCTAATTGAAATCTTCCCGTATCTCCCGGCCATTTCCAAGTATACCTCCTCCTCTTGTGATTCTTGAACAGGGTATTCGCTATTACTAGCTGAAACTTGTTACAGAACTCAATTAGTCTTTCTCCTGTTTCATTCCTTGTCCCAAGCCCATATTCTCCTGTAACCTTTTCTTCTACTCCTTCCCCTACAACTGCATTCCATTCGCCCATGACTATTAGATTTTCGTCCCCCTTTACGTTCTGCATTACCCTTTCAGTATCCTCAAACACTTTCTCTATCTGTTCATCTTCAGCTTTCGACGTCGGCATGTATACCTGAACTATCGTTGTCGGTGTTGGTCTACTGTCGATTCTGATTAGAACAACCCGGTCACTGAACTGTTCACAGTAACACACCCTCTGCCCTATCTTCCTATTCATAACGAATTCTACACCTTTTATACCATTTTCTGCTGCTGTTGATATTACCCGATACTCGTCTGACCAGAAATCCTTGTCTTCCTTCCACTTCACTTCACTAACCCCTACTATATCTAGACTGAGCCTTTGCATTTCCCTTTTCAGATTTTCTAATTTCCCTACCACGCTCAAGCTCCTGACATTCCACGCCCCGACTCGTAGAACGTTATCCTTTCGTTGATTAATCAATCTTTTTCTCATGGTAACCTCCCCCTTGGCAGTCCCCTCCCGGAGATCCGAAGGGGGGACTATTCCGGAATCTTTTGCCAATGGAGAGATCATCATGACACTTCTTCAAATACAGGCCACATGTCCTGTGGATACACGTTACGTGTCTTAAATGCAGTTGTTTCCATTGCCTTCTGCATCCTCATGTTGTTGATCATTGCTGATTCTTCCGCCTTTAGGGGCAATTTCCCACCCCTAGGACAAGAGGGTGCCGTGAACCTCTATTCGCTCCTCCGCCCTCATTGACAAGGCCGTTGGCAGAATGAGGCTGACTTCTTATGCCGGAAGTCTTCGGCCGCCAGTGCTGATTATTTATCAATATTTAGGTAGTGGCGGGGATCGAACGCGGGACCGAAGATGTTCTGATTATGAATCAAAGACGCTACCCGTAGACCACGGGTACCTACATTGTTAGTATGCATTTAAATAATTGGTTCTCTCCAATTCATTCGTTACTTAATTTCATTATTAGTGAATAGGAGATCATTTGGAAGAATAGTTCTTCATTTAGAAAAATTTTTAGTTTTTGATTTTCCTTTGTAGGTATGAATTTATCCATTCCCATTAATATGGAAGACTTATACCCCTTGGGCTTAGACATGATGTCAACCATTAGATTTTTGTAAATGTCCGATCTTGTTGATTACGTTCGATGTCATGATTGCAGCTAACATATGAGTTTGATAATTGGTCTGGTTGCCGTGCAAACGATTTATTTATGTGGATGTGTAGCAAGGATGGACCGTGACGTTCAATTAGACGACGAACATGGTTTGAGAAATCTAAGCTGGCCTTGAAGGATATAGGCCTAATAAAAATTATATACTGTTGGTGTCTGAGGTATCCTGTGCGGTTGTGCGTGCATGAAAGCCGTATGAGTGAGCCTACCGTTTTAGACTGGTTTCGTTTTTCAGGGAAGTTTGTGGGGAATGTGTAAAGTATGGAGGACTTTGGAGGGGGGGTGGGGGTGTTATAATCGAAATCGATGAATCTCATTTGGACATAACGAAGTACAACAGGGGAGAACGTGCGGTGGGGTTATAGGTTTGAGGGGCTGTAATTTCAGCTTCCGAATGTGATAATGTAGTTTTTAAAGTAGTTCCTAATCGAACAAAGAAAGTGTTGGTGATATTAATTGAAGATCATGTTGCAGAGGGCGCTGTAGTTATTACTGATGGTTTTTCTTCATATAAGGATTTAGGGAATAGGGGTTTTCATCATCTTGTCGTCAATCATCTTATTGAATTCAGATCTCCATCAACTGGGGCTTGAACCAATAGTATATAAGGTTGTTGGTCAGCCGTAAAATCTGACGCATTTCGGCATTACATGGCCATTTATATTGATATTCATTGAGGCATAGTGTACCCAATACATACTGCCCGTTTATGTGTTTCTTAAACATGTTGGGCAAATGTATCCTCCAGCATTTGGTAGTTAATTTCAGGTTGGGATGCGTGTTGGGGGGGTAACTGGTAATTAAGGACAGTGGGTTTGGTCAGGATAGTTAAAATAATCATTTGTATTTTTTTAGGTTAATCCGTCATTCTTCATTTTCTTATGTTAGGTAATTTTCTTCTGTGGATTTATTTTATATTATTTGATTTCATTTCGTTGATGTGAACTTCTGGGTTCATATATTTGTATGTATGTGTGCTTTTTATGATGTGTTTCTGTGTATGCGGGTATGTGATTTTTCTTGACGTCTTTCAAGGCGAGTTTTGTTTTTCTTTTGCGCAGGACTTTTCGTATGGTAAGTTTATTTTTTTTTTTTATGTTGTACTGCATTTGTCTATTTTGATGTATTTCTATGTCGTATTATGTTGTGCAGCGTTAAGTATGGTTTCATCAGCTGCAGTACGAAATACAAATTTTGCAGTTGTTGCTCTATTTCCCTCTCCTTTACTAGTATCGCTACGGTTTTTTCGAGTCTGTATTAGTACTACTGACGGAAAAAAGATAGACATACGAAAACACTGTACCACGTATTCCAGTTGACGTATACAGGTCAGCTGAACTACGGGATACTGGTGCTAGCTGGACGAAAAAAGCGACATATGTGACATTGGTATCTTTTACCTATATAGGTCAACTGAAGAACAGGATACAAATATTACATATGTCACCATTTTTCGCCTTCGCCACCACTAGTATCCTATCTAAGTACAGGATACACATGTTATAAAAGTCGTTATTTTCCCATTCGCTAGTAGTATCCTATTCTTCATTTGACTAATATAGTTCAACTGAAGAAGGAGATACAAATATTACTGTTGTCGGCTTTTTCTTGTCGTCGCTAACAAGACGATAATTTTCAGTCGATACTATTAGGGTAAAATTATTTTGTCCCATTCTTAATTTTACTTATGTAGCTCAACTGAAGTAAGGGGCACAAATTTTATGTGTGTGTGCTTTTTTTGCCTTCGCGTAGTTCAACTGAGGTACAGGATGCCAGTGTTGCGTACCTCCATTTCTTCGTTTTCGTTAGCACTAGTATCATAGTCTTCAGTTGACCTATGTAGGTATATGGGATACAAATATTATATATGTAGGTCTTTTTGCCTTCGCTAGGAATACTATCTACGTAAGAACATAATGCTAGTAGTAGCGGAGGAGAAAGAAGCAACACCTGTATAATTAGTATCCCGTACTTCAATTGACCAATATAGATCAACTGAAGAATAGGATAACTAATGCTAACGAAAACGAAGAAATCGACGTACGTTAAATTTGTATCCCGTACTGCAGTTAACCTATATAGGTCGACTGAAGTGCGAGATACAACACATATAGGTTTATATGTCAACTGAGGTATTGAATTTTAATGTTACATTTAATCCTTTTTTTGTTTTTTTTGTTGTTTTTACATTATGTTCGAAATATTTATGGACGTGATACATGTCCAACATCTGTTTTCTCTCCTACATTTATTTAATTATGAACACTCGTCTTTGCTGTTAAATCTGTGTAATAAGTTATCTCTGGTAAATTCTGAGGTCATTGGTCAAAGCCGACGGGTTGCATCCTGTTCTTCACTAGTCGCAGGAAGTCGCCCATCTAATTTTCAAGGCAACAGTTCTGTTAGTCAGCTTAATAGATTTACTGTAACAATCTCAAACTTAATTACGGGACGCCGTTCCGGAATTTTGACCCCATGCCCTGGGAATACCAGCCAACTGCCAGCGGCACCTTGCTCGGTTCCTGCCTCACACAGTAAGTTTTATGTTCCTAACATTACTGCGTTTAATAGATGTATTTTCCCATTATTCGACGCAACCATACTGTTACAATATTTTATATAAGTGGAAATATCTACAACAACACCAGAATGCTCTGTAAAATTTCTGAATCTGTTGGCACTCAAGTTTACATTCTCGTACTGTAAGATATATCACAAAATGTACAATGAAAAGAGATATTTGTTCCCTTTCTTATGCGTTGTAACTTAAAAGACTTTGGGATGTGATTCTTCCTAAGATGCAACATAAGAAATCCCATTATAGATCAGCGATAAATCTGTTCACCACTTAATTAACTGTAGTAAAGCTTTGATCGCCAAATTAAGTTATCAAATAAAATGACTGTGTGATCAATACTTATTCGGATAAGATACTTCAGTTACGTTTGTTGCAGTCTTCTTCCCATGTTCCCGAGACTGGAAGTAACCTGGAGAGTCTTTTGGGAAAACAGTGAAATTTCCTTTTACTTAAAATCTTTTTAGCTATGGAAAAAGTTTTTCCTAGACATACAACAAAAATTTTAGAAGGGCAGCAGAACGTTACTTTTTTCGCAACCGGACTTCTCCAGATCAGTGAGTACTACGATTGTTTCAACGAGTTTTCGGAGTCCATATTTTTTAATGATTTGCCACGGATTATCAGTGTTCATTTCACGAGAAGCTTTTTCAATATTCTCTGAGAGTAGCTGTCAAAAGTGCCACCGCGTTCTGCATAACGTAGTTGGTTGATTAAGCACAAATTCTCTTTCTGTGAATAACGGTCCATTTGTAAGGGTTTTTGCTGTTCACGTAACGAGACTTTGTCGTTACAGGATGCGCACTTTTTTCTCGCGGTTTTTTCCTTCACTACGTTTTCTGAATGGATCGTCTCTGCTTTTATCGCAACGATACGAAAGAAAACATCGATGGGGTGATTTCAGCTGGAACTCGAATTTTGCTATGGAAATAGAAACGGCGCCTTGAAACGCTGCGGAAGTTGTCACCCCGTTGCCGGATGATAAAAAGTGATGCCTTTTCATTTCCCGGAGACGGCGTTAAGGGGAGTTGGAACGCCGTATCCTGACAGTGTTAAATTTAGTGACTTGGCTTCCCTGTATTTCTGGAACCACTGTAGCCATTGACATGAATCTTTTACAGGGCATTAAACTGTATGTTCTGAGTCTTCTGAACTACAATAATTGAATTTCAGCCACTGCCTTCGGAAATACAATTTTTAGTAACATGGTTAAAATTTTGTGTACTTTTTTGTACGTAATGCTAAATAATTTTAATTATACATAACATTGTGTTCTCCTTTTAGTTCAGTAGAGACAGGATATGTGTGTCATTACTCTCTGAAAATTTGAATACTCTACTCGAAGTGGTTTCTGAGATTTAGGGAAAAATTTAACATAAAATGTAAATTTTCATGAACGGCTTCCAAAGTTTCAAAAGGCTGTAATTCACTTAACATATGCATAATTTTTTTTTATTTTTAGTCACTCAGAAGCACCCTGCACCGTACTGTATATCAGCCTCTTTATATTTTTCCAAGTTTTTTCTTCTTTCCGGGCTCCTTAGTGGCCAACTGTGCTGCATACCCTGATTTTTCAGTGCGAACCTTGTCCATCCGTTCAAGTTCTCCGATGCAGTTTGCCGCAGGATTAATTCCCATAAGCTGTAGCACTTTCACCCTACCAATGTTGCCGTCATTAAGAGCAATAACAGCATCACTGACCACCCACCTTAGTGTCTTCACTCCAATAAAAACATTTTTTGGTAAGCGAGTCCATATAAGATTACTGAACGACTCATTGGGGTTTTGAGTCTGACTGTGCAGACACTTCTTTAGTAATTCACGATTTTCCAGGTCTCTGTAAATAGGTTTTATGATATCCTTCATTGAGCCAAACAGATGGAAGTCGGAAGGTACCAGATCTGGGGTGTAGGATGGATGACGAAGAACATCCAATGAAATTTTGTGAGCTCCTCTAGCGCGTGGAGCCATTTGCGAGGCCTTGCGTTGTCTTGCATTTTTGTGGCTCCGAACATGCTGACATCATTTCTTCCATTTCCTTGCGGAAGAGCAATACATTTCAGAGCTGATAGATGCACTATGATGGGAGACATCGAACTGAATATCCCATTCAGCGTCCCAAGAGACCATCGCCGTGACTTTATCGGCTGAGGGTGCGGTTTTAAACTTTTTCTTCGGAGGCGCCACTCCACGGATTGCCGTTTTGTTTCCGGTTGCAGTTGATGAGCTCATATTTCATCGCCTGTGACGATGTTCGAAAACAAATTGTTACGATGAGCCTCGTAGCGTGCAAGCAATTACGGACAAGTGGTTCTTCGCTGCTCCCCATAGTCTTCTGTTAGGCGGCAAGGAACCCAACGAGCACACACCTTTGAATACCACAACTGCTGATCGCATGTGTCACCACTAACAACAGATAACTATATTTCTTTTAATCGGAGAGACCGGTTTAAATCCTTAACGATAATCTTCAGACTCCACAACGGCAGATGGACTTCCATGGAGCAGGCTGCGCCGATGTACGACGCTGAACTGAGCAGTCAATTCAGCGTTCTTGGTCGGCGCAGCTTGCTCCGTGGAAGTCCACCTGCCGTTCTGGAGTCTGAAGATGATCCTTAAAGATTGAAACCGGTAAATCCGATTAAAAGAAATTTGCGATCGAGACTGTTTTTTTATTATCTTATTAACATAAGATCGCTGATAATGTTTTCAAAAATTTTACTAACAACAGAGACATCCAGTTGTGGTGTTTGACCGTGACCCGTCAATCATCTCAAATGAGAGTGTCCGCACGTCCCCACATTGCAGGAGTCACTTCTATGTGCGGCCATCTGACACGCAGAAAGTCGGCCGGATTTGCGTGACCTTTTTGCGATGATGAGAGACGCCTAGCCCGACGTGCTTTTGTTGACTGCCAGGTCTCCGTAGACATTCTGTGAGCTTCTATAAATATGTGCGATTCTCTGGTATCCCGCAGAAAAGAAACGCAATGACAGCTCGCTGCTAGGAACACATCAACGTTACAGACGCCATTTTGAAAGCTACGAATAGCGCTACCACCTACCGATACTTCATGAAACTAATTCCGTATTTTTTCAATAGAAATTGGCCAAGGCAGAAACTGTGTTGCGTTACATAACGAACGTCCCTCCTATTTTAATCGGTAATCGCATATCCTTCCTCCTTCCTATAACTGCAGTCTTCAGTTGCCCTAAGATAGGATATTTGTACAACGCCTGTCATAATCATATGATATCTACGTAATAGAATTTTTATGTGTGACTTTCCCTACAGTGTGTCTTCAATTTTTAAGAACTACATGTTTTCAGGTTAACTTATGGAAAGATGATGATGTCACATAACATTAAAAACAAAACCATAACGAAGTTATTTAAAAGCAGTAAAGCATTCCGCAATAAAGTGAATAAGACTCCTGCAGTCCATCGAACAGTGAGTAGACTCCTTTTATTAATTTGTTGCAGGGTTTTAGTGAGCACAAGACTCATTTTTTTATACTGATGATATATCAATGAACTAAAGTACTTGTGTAAGTTGATGATGGAACTGTTTCCATTTTCGGACATTATGTGATCCTACAAGCTCAAATGAAGCTGTAACGCCTCTCCATTGCACTTGCGTAACATGATAATGGAACTGATTCCATTTAGGATATTATGGTGATGTCCATGACGAAATCTGAAATTTTTCTGAATTTCCACTTGAAGTGATGAGACCTCTTCATTCCCTGTCCCCTTAGCCGGATTACACTGTGCCAAAATCACAACTATCTTACCACACAGATACACAATTGACAATTTATAATACTTCGGAGGAAGCCAGTAATATACCACATAGCATTCCCAGAACGGTAGAGCGAGAGTCTCACGTCTGTCATCTCGCTCTTTTACTGAGTGTGGTACTGGTTTGAGCACTTTCTTATCGTGTTGATTCTTACGTGGTAATGCTCCTATCAGGGAGAAAAACAGCGTAGTTATTTTGATGGATATTTATTTTAGGATAACTTCTTTTGTGTCCTGAAATATTATAGTAATTTAGTCGTACATTATCGCCCGAAACTCTGCAATTATAATAACAAACTGTGACACTAGCGAATTTCTTGGCGTTATTTCGTATGACGTCTCATTCTCTATAAAGAAGTACAGAATCCACAATAAAAGCTTATCAAGACATTATTATGCCGAATGATGTAAACTGCATTTTTAGAACGGTGTAAAGTGATCTCTGGTTGGTGAAATACGAGTACAAAGTTCGTCCTCCAACAGCTTCTGTACTACACAGAATTACCTGATGGTTTCATCGAAACAGTGGATTCATAACATGGATGAGTGTAATGAAATCCGAGAAGTACTGGATGCACCATGGTTCCCAGTGACTTTACTGATGACTCCGGATTAGACCTGTCGAACAAGACTGGTACTCCCATTTCACCTAGAGATTTTCCGAATGGTCCAGTTTTTGGACCAAGAATTTGCATTATGTTTGCGCGGCTTGCGCGCCTTTGAAATACCAGTGACTGCAGGGCGTTTGCGCACTGGTATGCTGTGTTTGTTTTCGTGCCGTCATACTCCTCACTAAATACACTGAATGAGCTATGAAAGCAGATGTGCTCAAAATCGTTAACAGCTTCACATGTACTTAGTCCCTGAAATCTTATAAGCAGATACGCAGTCAACTAACATCCAGAAAACAGCGATAATTTAGGAGCAAAGAGACGCTGGTTCAACGTGCAAGACTAAAACGACCATGATGCAGAATAACGCCAATTATGGAAATATGGGAGAAGTCCGGTATTTGGTTAGATAGATGCTGGAAAATCTAGAAAGAGAGCAGAAGACAGAGAAGAGTAGACCCTGATATAAGGGAAGTATAGGACAGAAACAGAAAAACAGAGGCTGAAAAATGAAGTACAATGGCTGATCGACGAATTTGTAATATATATGGAATCACTGCACAAAAGCTTTGATTCCAAATTACTTGAAAATCTGGAGCACATGATCAAAACGGTTAAGCACAACAAGTGTTGCCTCGAAAGGTCTAAATGCTAGGAAAAAGGATAGAGGAAGTAAACACCTCCCTTTCACAGTAGGCTGAGGCAGTTGTAGCAGTGGACTGTAAGACGTAACTGAAACAATTAACTTCTGTGGGTCAAAGAGGTCTGTCACACTCAGATGAGACACTGATAAAGGGAAAGCCAGATACCGCAATCACGGCGCAAGTAGCGTCAGATATAAAACAAATACTTCAGGCATGCAGACTGGATAAAGTAAGCCGCGACAGTGGTCGAAATAGAGAAATTGAGATGGTGGGAACAGACACATTCCTGGCATTTGCTGACGATGTGATACTTAGCAAGTAAGTGCTGCCACTTCACGATTGCTCAACAACGCGAAACAAATAGTGCTGGTAGTCAACGAGAGTAAAACAAATTATCTCGTTGTCTTGCGACATCAAGCTCCTCTCCCCTCCACTGTTGTTGACAGGCATGCCTTCGAACTAGTAAGAGAAGAGAATTCAAATGCCAGGGATCCATACTGACAATAAAAGTGAAGTGACGAAAGAGGTGCAGCAACGAATAACAAACGCCAGTCGCGTTTTCTTCAGCCTAAATAATCTATTAAAATCACGGCTGATATCCATAAAAAACAACATTCGGCTGTACATAGCAGTAGTACGGCCGGTGCTGAGCAACTCTAGCAACAACTGAAAAGGTAATTTATAAGTCCTAAAGGAAGCTACTTAGAAGGACAGATGGTCCCGTCTACAATACCATGGAAGGTAAATGGGAACGAAGGACAAAAGAAGCCGGCCACGGTGGTGTAGCGGTTCTGGCGCTGCAGTCCGGAACCGCAGGACTGCCACGGTCGCAGGTTCGAAACCTGCCTCGGGCATGGATGTGTGTGATGTCCTTAGGTTAGTTAGGTTTAAGTTGTTCTAAGTTCTAGGGGACTTATGACCTAAGATGTTGAGTCCCATAGTGCTCAGAGCCATTTTTTTTGACAAAAGAAGATCTTTACCAGTGGTATGGAAAACCACAAATCGTCCGAATATTGGGGCAGAAGAGACTACAGTGGTTGGCCCACATCTTCCGAGCTGGTGGATCCGTCCCTAATCGTGTTCTCCTTTCCCAACCTGTTGGGAGACTCCCAAAGGGACGAACGAGGACGTGATGGAAGGATCGGGTATTGGTATAGGAGTAGAAGATGAGGCTGGAGACCGACAGCGATGGACCGCCATCTGCAATAAATGACTCCTCTTCTTAGTTTGTGACTGACTGGTGCTTTTTTTTTAATGTCTACCTTTGAAATGATTCAAATGGTACTGAGCACTATGGGACTTAACATCTGAGGTCATCAGTGCCCTAGACTTTGACTACTCAAACCTAACTAACCTAAGGACATCACAGACATCCATGCCAGAGGCAGGATTCGAACCTGCGACCGCAGCAGTAGCGCGGTTCAGGACTGAAGCGCCTAGAACCGCTCGGCCACAGTGGCTGGCAATGTGTACCTTTGCGAATTTTTATAATGTACAGTTAGTGGTATTCTTTTTATATTGTGGTTTTATTCTTTTTTATTCTGCTGTAGACCTTAAAGGCCTGTAAATGCAATAAACGATGATGATGATGAAAAAGTGTTTCTTTGAGTACTTTAATCTCCCTAAAATTCTATATACGTATGTTTTTTACACCCTATTTTATGCATTATATCCTTGCTGTGTGGCAGAAGGTAATGCAGTGGCAGCCAGCTGAGATGGAACTACGAAATGGAACGGCGAAGGAACAGGTGGAACACGCAACTTCAGACAGGGCGGAAATTTGTGCGCTGGCGTCCCGGAAGTGACGAAGCTGGGAGGGGCCGCCAGGTGGGGACAGCGCGCGCTCCGGCGGCGCGTCGCGTAAATCACTCGCGCAGCTCGCGGGACTCCGCGGCTGACACAGGAATTAATGAGCTGCCGCGTGGCCACGCCCCGCGCCTCAGCGGCGCACCGAAAATAAATGCAGCGGCGACAGGTGGCGTCCGTCGTGGGGCTCATACAGGGCTCCCACCAGCAGGACCACCGCCCCACACTCTGGCAGGTGCGCTCGGCCGTTCAGTACGGGGGAAACTTCAAGAGAATTAATACGGTTTGAATATTACCATGAAAATGAAAAAGACATATACAATCAGTGCCACAAGAAAGTGTACGCCGTTATCTGTATGAAATAAGACACATCACCATAAATATGCACTACTGGTCATTAAAATTGCTACTCCAAGAAGATAAGCAGATGATTAACGGGTATTCATTGGACAATTATATTATACTAGAACTGACATGTGATTACATTTTCACGCAATTTGGGTGCATAGATCCGGAGAAATCAGAACACAGAACGACCACCTCTGGCCGTAATAACGGCCTTGATACGCCTGGGCATTGAGTCAAACAGAGCTTGGATGCCGTGTACAGGTACAGCTGCCCATGCAGTTTCAACACCTCAGTTCATCAAGAGTAGTGACTGACGGATTGTGGCGAGCCAGTTGCTCGGCCACCACTGACCAGACGTATTCAATTGGTGAGATACCTGGAGAATGTGCTGGCCACGGCACCAGTCGAATTTTTTCTGTATCCAGAAAGGACCGTACAGGACCTGCAACATGCGGCCGTGCATTATCCTACTGAAATGTAGGGTTTCGCAGGGATCGAATGAAGGGTAGAGGAACAGGTTGTAACACATCTGAAATGTAACATCCACTGTTCAAAGTGCCGTCAATGCGAACAAGATTTGACCGAGACGTGTAACCAATGGCACCCGATACCATCACGCCGTGTGATTCGCCAGTATGACGATGACGAATACTCGCTTCCAATGTGCGTTCACCGCGATGTCGCTGAACACAGATGCGATTATCATGATCCTGTAAACAGAACCTGGATTCATCCGGAAAAATGAAGTTTTGCCATTCGTGCACCCAGGTTCGTCGTTGAGTACACCATCGCAGGCGCTCCTGTCTGTGATGCAGCGACAAGGGTAACCGCAGCCATGGTCTCCGAGCTGATAGTCCATGCTGCTGCAAACGTCGTCGAACTGTTCGTGCATATGGTTGTTGTCTTGAAAACGTCCCCATCAGTTGGTTGACTCAGGGATCGAGACGTGGCTGCACGTTCCGTTACAGCCATGCGGATACGATGCATGTCATCTCGTCTGCTAGTGATACGAGGCAGTTTGGACCCAGCACGGCGTTCCGTATTACCCTCCTGAACCCACGGATTCCATATTCTGCTGACAGCCATTGGATCTCGACCAACGCGAGCAGCAATGTCGCGATACGATAAACCGCAATCGCTATAGTCTACAATGCGACCTTTATCAAAGTCGGAAACGTGATGGTGCGCATTTCTCCTTCTTACACAAGGCATCACAACAACGTTTCACCAAGCAACGTCGGTCAACTGCTGTTTGTGTATGAGAAATCGGTTGGAAACTTTCCTCACGTCAGCACGTTGTAGGTGTCGCCACCGGCGCCAACCTTGTGTGAATGCTCTGAAAAGCTGATCATTTGCATATCACAGCATTTTCTTCCTGTCGGTTAAATTTCGCGTCTGTATGACGTCATCTTCATGGTGTAGCAATTTTAATGGCCAGTAGTGTATGTTTACATGAAAATACATTTTATTAACACTAATAGGTAATACAGTAGCCGCCGCTATCGATTAGAGCTTGGCACGTTTTTGGCAGTCTTTTCACCAGATTTTCTGCACATTGTCTCACTAACGATCTCCATATCGTACTGATTTTATGTGTCAGCAGCTTCGAACTATAATGGCTTTCCTTTAATCTTCATCTTAATATACGATCAAAAATTTCCGATCGGATTTACATCCGGAGACATTGCAGGCCAATCCATCGGGGACACCTCATTATCTTGTTTCCGCGCTGTGCAGTGACGGCTGCGATGTTTCGGATCGTTATCTTCTTGAAGCGACCAGTTTGCCTCGTTCGAACCAAATAGTTTCTTAACGGAATTTTTCAGCTTTTAAATTGTCTGTAAGTGAGATCAAATAGCCACGTCGCGCACGTTAGCCCTCTCTCCAGTAAATCATCCTCGTTTCCAACCTCTATATACCATTCGACACACTTCGCAACGAATGTCTTTGACTTTCTAAGAATTTTAGCAGCAGCTCAAAACGAAAGATCTGGTACCTTTGGATGATTTATAAGGAACACTGCCTCGTGATGCTTCAGATATTTTGCACTCAATTTAAGCTGCAGCCACCAAAACAAAACATTCAAATCGCACACTTTTTATCTATAGACAGTGCTAAAGCTCATTGAATACAGATTCGAGACCACTGCCTGAGGCGCCGCTGTTGACGTTACATTTAAAATTATGGCATACACTTTCTAGTGGAACTGACTGTACAAAAATCGTCGTGACAAGAATATTAACTGAAGGCTCATAATGTCAAGCATGTAAGCATATATATCTACTACGTTATCAGGCCCAGTGGACCGCATGCATCTACAAGTTTCTTCCTCCACTGTATCCTGTCCATTGCTGCTATCCGCCATCCGTTGACATCTGTTGACACTTGGTTTAAATCTTCATAGAGCCCATCCCTCCAACTCTTCTTGGGTCTCCCTGGCGATCTCTTTCCTGTAGGTGTGAAATCCAGGAGCTTCCGAGGTCATCTGTGATCCTCCATCCGGGCCACATGGCCGGCACACTGCATTCATTTGGCTCTGAGAGTTCCTGCTATGTTGGGCTGCTGGTATAGTTCCTCAAGCTCTTGGTTGTATCTCATCATCCATTCCCCTGTATCTGCATCTAGAAGCGGACAGAAGATCTTCCGAAGCACTTTTCTCTCAAAAACAAGGAGCTTATGGAAGTCTTGTTTCCGGATACTCCATGTTTCACAGCCATATATAGAACAACAGGCTGGATGATGTCTAGTCATATTAATGAGACCACCTATCAAAACCCTGAATAAGCACCTTTTGCAACGCGGACCGCTGCAAGATGCACAGGAAGAGAGCCAGTGACGGTTTGGAAGGTACCGACAACGATGTGGACCCATGTCAACTCCAGTACCGACGCCAGCTGCGCTAGGTTTTTCGCTTGAGGCAAGAATAGCCGGATAAAGGTGGTCCGACAGTTTCTCGATTGAGTTTAAATCCGTGGAGTTTGGTGCCCAAGGAGGGACGGCAAACTCATCCTGGTACGTTTCGAACAACACATGTACACTGCGAACTGTGTACACGTTGCATTGTCGTGCTGGTAGAAGCCACCATGCCGAGGAAAGGCTTATTACATATGAAGGGGGATATAATCCCCAAGGTACATGCATAATTGCGTTGATGCATCGGGCCTTCTAGAATTACAGGATTATCCAGTGAATGCTGTCCGGCCTGGACTCTTTCGACGATTGTTGCAGGGTGTTTGCTTTCAACCGTTTCACGCCGTACACGACAACGTCCATCTGTTCAATGAAGCATGAAACGTGATTCATCTGAGAAGGCCACCTGTGGCCACCTGTGCAAGTCCAGTTGCGGTATTGGTTTGCAATTCCAATCTTCGTTGCCAATGTACAGTAGTCGGTATGGGTGCCCGAACAAGGCTCCTTCTGCGAAGGTCCGTGTGCAGCAACGTTTCACTGGACGGTCGTTGATGAGGCGCTGTCGGTTACTCACCTGGGCTGTCACTTTCTCAACAGTTGCCCGTCTATTATCCCGTGCACTTCTCCACAGCCGTCGTTCACCTCTGTCATCTGTGGCCCGTGGTATCTGCTTTGGATAGCACCATTTTCCCATCCATGTAACCACGGCGGGCAACAGTTTACAAACTTGGCCGTTTCGTAAATTCTTCCATCCTCGGCCCGAAAGCCAATGATCATGCCCCTTTGGGTGTCAGATAAATCGCTCCCTATCCGCATTACGACAATGACTGCACTGTTTTTTCGCGTCTCCCTGACATGCTTTACAGCCCCTTCATAGCTAGTGCTGCTACCAGCTGTATGTGAGTGGTTATTGAAAGTGGACTTAAAACGTAGGTGGGTGGCTACATTAATGTGACTGGACCGAGTTAGGAGGTTGTTATAATTTTATTTGGTTTTATTTTTTATTATTTTTTAGGTACATGATAGCAGTCCTTGTACACAATGAAAGCCTAGCATCATGATACTGTTTAATGCAAATAATGTACATGGGCCCGCCAAGCAAAAATGCAGGTAATTTCGATGGCAACGCAAGAAACAAGGAAACTGGGTGAAGCCATAATAGCCTGGACGAATTTCAGCGAGGGGAGTCTGCTAATAGTACAAGTATTACGGACGCGCCACGACTAGATTAACTCAGCCCATAGCCAAACTGGGCCAACATGGCACCTCATTATGAACGAAGTAGAAAGAAGGAGCAGCTACGATTCAGATGGCTTGATTTCCCCATGCGCTGGCTCATCATTGTTACGAGCTGGGCCACAGAAAACAATAGGGTAGCATTACAAGCATGAACCAGACCCTTGTAAATATAATTTTTCAGTGTAGATCTGCAACCATCCGGCCTGGAGGAGGGATCTTTATCTGCTCATTTAACAGTGTACGAACTTCTGTGGGACGGCAAGACTTTCCCTTTGGACTTTAACGCTGTTAGCTGCAGCATTGCCATCCTTGGTGAGACCGAGGGGAAGGACGTAGATGCCTTCCACCATCAGGCTACTTGGTGTCCTTCTTTACGTACTCAAATGCGGAGCTGCTCCTCTGCAATCGTACTGCGTGCAGTCTTCGCTGCCAGCCTCCCGCTCCTGTTGGCAGGCGCTACTGCTGCGCCCTTCATGCAGAACACCAGGCTTCTGCCACCACAGATGACTTCTGTAGTCGCCTCGCCACATCAGCAGACCGTGAGCTGGCGTCGGCGCATTCCTGGCAGGGCGTACAATGTTTTCTTTCTGCTGCGTGGGCAACCTGGGACCTCATGATATCATTTGTGTATTGTCGAATAACAAATGTTTGGTTCTTCAATACTGTTCAACTAACGCCAACGTCAAATTGGCTTCCACTCACCAAGGCGCTAGTCGTGGTCATCATTATCATGACTTCGACCTTCCGTCAACCGCCACCCAACGTAACGTCCAGTTCGGACGTTAAAGTACCGTACTGTGCTACTAGCAGAGTTAAAACAAAATGGTGCAGCGCATATCTACTTTACCAATCTCTTGTCCCCTTAGTAGAAGGGTGACGCACTACAATGGCGCACGTACTCCTACCATTGCCACAACTGCATGCAAATACCTGCGAGATACGAAAAATTAATTAAGTAACTTTATTTTTCTAAGTGGCAGTCAATCTTTATGACTTATCCTTAATGTCGCTTACTTGTGGGTTGAATGAGTGTTGATCCGATTTTCAGTTGCTGTGATGAATTAACACGATTTCGAAATGAGCAGTTATCTCACGTAATATACGGAAGAGGACTTCAAAGATGGAAATACAAGCAATATGTTTACTGTGGCAGATTTAAGTGTTAAACTGACAACACATGATACATGAAAGGCTGTAGAATCATATGTGCTATGGGGGAAGATTGATACTGCCAGAGACATACTTAATGAGACATTTCCAGAAAAGCAGACATACAAATACCAGAACGTCAGATGGCAAGGAAGTACTAAGAGAGGAAGGGAAAGCAGAAAATGTAGAGACTATCAGAAGATAACTGTGTTTGAAAACAACATTATAGAGAAGTGAAGGAAAATGAAGATGAGTTAGGAAATGTAATGTAATAATGCCAACACCAAAAATGGCAGATTTAAATGTCTCCTAATTATAAGTTGTAAGTAGTGCCTGGAAAATACTGACACAATATTTTGTAGAGAAGAAAAGAAAAGAATGTAAGAGCCGACCGCAGGGAGAATCTGTTTGGCATCCGGGGAAATGCGGGAACTCGCGAGGCATTGTATTAGAAATTGGATAAATAAGGTCAAACTTACATTTATAGCATTTTTACTTGCAGAGAAAGTTTTGATAATGTTGATAGGATTGCGCTTCTTAAAATTCTGAAGCGAGTATAGATAAAATTCAGGGAATGAAAAATATTCACAATGTGTACAAAAAACAGATTGCAGTTGTAAGATACGAAGCACAAGGACGGAAGGCAGTAGCCGAGAAGGGAGTGAAACAGACTAGTAGGGTGTTTCCGAAGTTACTAAACCTGGACACTGAGCAGTCTGAAAAAGAAACTAAGGAGAAATTTGGAAAGGTAATTGATCTTCAGGGAGAAGTTGAGGTTTGCTGTTAACGATGCAGCTCCATCAAAGATAGTGAAGGGCTTGGGAAAGCAGTTTTGTGCCCTGGCAGTATCAAAGAAAAACGCAAATAAAATAACGGGTAAAGAAATGTAGTCCAATTAAATCAGGGATTGCTGTGGAAACTCGATAATGAAATAAGATAATAAATGCTGAGATATGCTGTTTGACAGCGAGATAACTGTTGATTGCTGAAGTAGGCAGGTCATAAGACGGCGACTGGCACCCAGCAGGAAAAACATTTTTAAAGAATGAAAATTGTTATTCTCGAGTTTCAATATTAAGGAGTATTTTTTGAACGTTTCTTCTACAGCATATCCTATTATGAAAGGGAAATTGGGACGATAAACAGTGCAGAGATTAAGGAAACAGAAGCTTTCGAAATGTGGTGCTAACGAAGAATTCTGAATATTGAATGGATAGATCGAATAACTATTGAAGATATACTTAATGGAACTGAGAAAAAATGAAATTTTTGGCACACCCAACTAAAAGACGTTCTAAGACGTAAACGAATCGTCAGTTTGGTAACGCAGTGCAGCGCGGGTGGAGGTGAAATAAAAATGTAAGGTGCGGCGAAGATCCGATTACAGTAGATATGTACAAATACATGTAGGCTGCAAGAGCGATGCAGGCTTCAAACCATTCTTTTGACTGAAGATCACAACAGCAGCACTTAAGAAACAATACAACACACAAAGTGTCTTCGGAAGCTCAAAGAAAAATTCCAGTATGCACGAGTGGTGGTTGGCTCCCCATCACTTTCATTGTTCCTTTGAGTCCATACTACAGTGGGTAGCAACCGTCATCAAGGCAAAAGTGACTGCTATTTGATCACGAGTGTAAAAGTGTACAATACTGATATCCTTCCTGTATGTCATAATACCACAATTATTGAGGAAGTAAAGAGGCAGCTGAAACACAATACTTTAAACCAAACTTTTCATTCAGTAAGTATGTACAGATAATGCTGCGTATTGTCCTGTAATTATAAATTAGTCATGTAGGCATCTCTCTACAGTAGTTCCTCTTATTAGCCCGACCATACAAATAGAAGCGAGTAGGGGACTCCAGTTTGTGTATGTAGAGAGATGATACTAATAAAACATTCTTTATTTACTTACTTAAATATGACTACAATTTATATTTTACGTCTGCATGCAGTAATGATCCTCAAATACGCTTTTGACGGATGAAGAATACACTGTATATTCAAATGGGAAAAACATACTTTTATTTGATATAATTAGAGTGTAACGAGTTTCAGAATTTTTTACTTTACTTCTACTGTGAAACCTTGCTTCTTGCCGAAATTCATGACCCTAATCAAAGGGAAGTACGCTATAGGATTCGACGAGTAGTTTTCGAGTATCGAAATATGTGACGTAAGTGGTCATGTCTTTTTATTGAAATGACTTAGAAGCTTACAACTTCTACGCCGTCAAGGGGCCATAGCCATTAATATACGACATAACGTCGATTTTGAAACGTATACCTGTCCCTGAGAAAGAGGGTTCTTAACACGCGGACAGACAGACAGACAATCAACAAAACTTCAGCTTATACAAGTTGAGGGACAGAAAATGGTTGAAATGGCTCTGAGCACTATAGAACTTAACTTCTGAGGTCATCAGTCCCCTAGAACATAGAACTACTTAAACTTAACTAACCCAAGGACATCATACACATCCATGCCCGAGGCAGGATTCGAACCTGCGACCGTAGCGGTCGCGTGGTTCCAGACTGTAGCGCCTAGAACCGCGCGGCCACTCCGGCCGGCGAGGGACAGAACCCTGAAAAAATAAACAAGGGAAAAGAAGAGTATCCAGCTCGGAGTAGTTTACAGAACGACTAATTCTATGGAGATAAATCAATGATTTTTGGATGTTGTTCACCACAAGATATCGACGGCAGGTTGTCAGTGACTAGTTGCTGTAATTACTGGTGCTTGCAAGAAATCTTCTGAAGAAAGTAATTTACTGCAGGCGAAATTTTTATGTACTGTAGGAGTCTCCAAGCATACGAATGCTGCTTCCCACTCCCTGTGAACGATTTATCCGAACTGGCAGCTCTAGATATGAGAGTCAAGTCTGCCAAAATTCCCGGTTATGAGATGACGCTAGAGAATAGCTTCCAAGCCGCAGGTCAGAGCATATAAATTGGCTCGCAAGTGTTATGAGGCTATCCCAAGCACTCGTAAAAGAATTATTGAAGCTGCACTCGAATAAGTCCTTGAAAAAAAGCCAGTACACTATTCTTTCGTTAACAACAGTTATTGGTCGCATAAATTTTACAAGTAACATAATTTATACTATGACTCAACTTGTTTCCTCTGGAAACACTTAGTTCGTCATCTGGGTGTTTTCTGCGCTCGTGAAACCTATTATCCAAGACTGGCATATATTTGCGAGCCAAGTATTTTTCCCCCCAATGCTATGCTTTTGAAGAACTGACTTTAGCATTGTGTAAGCAGTAAAACGTAAGGACGAAAGTAACTTGGATGATCTGACACTGCCAAGTAACATAGCTTGATGAAACTTGGATAGTACACAAAAAGAACTGCTACAGTATAGTACAGTAGAGTACAGAACGTAACTGAAAGAACTCCGCAATGAGACTGACAGAGATGGCACTTTCGTTCAAAGACAATAATCGCATTGAAGGCGTCGCGCTTTATGATGGTTCACTGCCCATTACAAAAGGCGGGACGTGGTTCTTAAGAGGTTGTGTGATCACCACGGGCGTAAATGCATTTTCTTCAACGGGCTTACGTACTGGTTACAAGGTTCATATGGTAGGGTATCCACTCCTACAGCAGTGCGGCTGACAATTTGCGGATGGTCTTTTGTGTATGTGGACATACTGCACCACATTTCCCGAAAAAAAAAATCGTGCTCAATGGGATCTCAGTCGGCGGAACGAGCAGGCCAGACTATTAGTAGCCTGCCATCTTATGCTAGACACACAACTTGGAACACTCTTGTCCCTGTGCTACCAATGCACTGGGTTAGATTTCTGAAGATGGAAATAGTAATTCCGAAACGCATCATGCGTACTTTCGGATCAATAAAGTTATTCGTCACCTGCTGTGTGAGATTTTTGCGACGTGGGCAGCTTAACTATAAATCTACGCAGATTGGGCTGGCAGAAGTCTTTCGGTTTACTGGACTGTGCTACAGGAAGTGAGCAGCAGATGAGGAGCGAGGGAGACTTGGAGGCCACAGTGTCAGAGAATTCGGAGATAATAGTAGAACTTTGGTGGACTGAAATTCCAGACATTAGCGTTAGGAAGAACTGAGATTTTGCTGGTGTGAAGTGTGATGCAAGCTCATTAGCTTCCGTTTCTTGCGGACTTAGTGCTGTCTCCATGTGAGTGTACTGCCGAGCTTTAGTACAACATATTTCATTGTGTGAGCTACTTGGACAGGACAGCTGAAAATGGTGAGATAGAATAGCAACAATAAGAGTCCTGTTACGGACAAATACATGATAATACGTGGATAATGATATTGAAACCGAAACGGGTGCGTAAGACGTACAAAGCTATGCAACTAGAAATGCCATTTGATAAAGCTGATGTCAAAAGTTACGGATGCCATTGAAGCTTTTTGGGCACAATAGCAATTTTACTTCTATCTGTGAGTATGAGACTATAGATACACATAGGTAAAGCAAGTTTATTGTCTGGCAGGTTTATACATGAGCATTCAGCGATAATTTGTGGGGTTTCAAAAACAAACATCCGGTTTTACAAGACTGTAGCTCCGACAAGAATGAAGATCTTGGACTTAGATTCAACTTATCCAACGAAACTACCTTTACGGCATCACGATTGACATATCCGTGTGTGGAAGCTCCGATTAGAACGTATTTCGGAATATTTCATTCATCATCATGGTAGGGGCCTAGCATGTTACTACGGGGTGCCATCGACTACACAACAATGCTTTTCGCATAATCGATAATTGTGACAGTCGTTACATTTCTGCATGTCGCCCTAATTAGTGGGCTCCGTGACGTTATCTTTCAATAAGACACCTTGTTGACCTCATGTTGACCGTGCTGTCGTGACTTGCATCAGTACAGTGAAAGCCGGAGAGTAGGCCTGACTAGGACGTTCACCCACTGAAAACACCGGGTCATGGGTTGTTCATAGACAAACATGCGACCTCTCGCCATCCGCTACGGTTGACGGATTTTGGCTTAGGGTTGAATCGATCGGGATGGTACTATCGAGGCGATATCTCTGTGCACCAAATATCGCAAGTTGTATACTCCCAAGTCAGCTAAAGATTTTATTATGTATTCTTGCTGCTGCGCTCTATACCACAACAAGTTGTTATTTTAAAGAACAGCGGTGTATATCTGTTTGATTGTCTTACACTTTCGTTTCGAATAAATAATGACCTTCTCACAAATGAATTGAAGCCGCATGTACTGCACTGAGTATGTCACGACTACGACCCACAATAAATAAAATAAACTCTCTGGACATGCACGTAAGGCACGAAGATGATCTAATTAATCGTCATCAAACTGATCACATCCACAATTCGTGCGCCATATAAAGAAGGTGTATAATAAAAACAGCGAAAACTGCTACGTGTGGAACTATACGACAGGAGAAGAAATAGCGCTCCAGTGGTAAGGGATCCTAAAAATATAGTTTGTGAGAGACTTCTGATTGTTTGGCTACGAGCCACCACCGAATTCAGTGTGAAACATTGTCACAGTTAGTACAAAAATATTTAAAATGTAAACTTATCGATT
The DNA here is from genome assembly GCF_023864275.1 of Schistocerca cancellata. Lineage (NCBI taxonomy): Eukaryota > Metazoa > Arthropoda > Insecta > Orthoptera > Acrididae > Schistocerca > Schistocerca cancellata. The sequence goes on from NC_064626.1 coordinate 577,463,924, forward strand.
AAGTACTATAGTAACTGGCTCAAATTGAATGAAAGCCAACAAGGTGTTCATGATTCACCTCATCTGCAATGTTCCCACTTAGCGTGAGGTTAGTGTTACTAGTCAATCGTCTCACTGGGTCACACATTCTTCCAAGGAAACGTGAGGCACGAGGTTACCTTATTTTGCGGAAGGATCTTCTAGGATTGCTTGAGAACTTCCGTTTTTTGGTAACGTTATGGAATATGGAGCACCAATATGGTCCGTGGCACGACCTCTCCATTGGTCTCTATGATCACCTGCTTGCAATCCTGTCTGGGGTCATCTGCAAAGTGAAGTGTACAGCGCTAAAGTTGGTACAGCTGAATGACTCGAGCAGCAGACTGTACGGTGTTACTAATGTTTGTCCGAGGAGTGTCTGCAGTGATTTCTAATTCAGTGCAGAGAAGAGATTCCAACCGAAAGCAAAGAAGATCTGTCGATTATCTCCATTAAGAGATGTGAGTGTACAGTATATTGTAGCGTGTAATGTGTTGAAGGAATACAGTATTTCTTATTATGGTGATACAAATTAAATGTGTATTGAAACAAAAAGCTCACATTTAAATATCATTTGCACTGAACATGCCAATATTTCATATTGAAGTCAGTGGCAAAAGCAATTTTTGTGCGGCTTTTTGTTCTACCGTATTTTTCTGAACTGCAATCAGCTGCTCTACAGATCTCAGAAAGCTCTGAGGTTTACTCACGACGGTCCTTAGAAGTCGGAATTTAGTTTTCGACCATGAATAGAGGATTAATAAATTCATCGATCCATGGATACAAGATAGTCTAGTAGCATTAGATTGCTGCACATCTACATTTTTCATCGCGCATTAGCTAAGAGTGAGCTATGAGAAATTGTAGAGCGATTTGTTTTTGATGTCGTGCTAGTCAAAGAAGCTTGTGTGAAGAAGGCGAATCTTGCGCACTCTTTGCTGAGAACACACGTGCCTACTGCAGTTTGCATGAAAATACTATGAGACGACGCGGCCATCTGGATGCACTTTTAAAAACTTTACTTGCGTCTCGACCACACTTTTATTTTTCATCAACTTCACGCGTTTCGACTTTCCGTTATTTTCAAAGGCTACAAAAATACAACATAAAACGTATCAGACGATATGAAAATGTGATATATATATCACTATTGATAAGATACATGTTACAACGACTAGAACGTGGCTTCTTAGCTTACCATTACTCTGTCAGACCTATAAAAACATTAGATATGTTGTTTTACTTCAACATCCTCGAGCACGAGGCAATGCAAAGCGGTATCGAGTGAAAATCTGGGAAGCCAAGTGGACTAGACCGCCAGGCGGCGCTGGGTACGTGGTACACGTTGCAGTTTCTTTATGCTCTAGTCACAAGTTTCATCTTTACAATGTATAAAGCATGACTACGTTGCTTGTGAGTAGTACTTATAAATCTATGACATCTTGACACATAGTTCAAGTTTATGCCACTAGATGTCGCTGCTATCGCTGAGCAGCTGTTGCTAGCGATAGAGGGATATTTAAAAATCCAAGCTAGCAAATAGTAGAAAATATGAAAATAGAAGACGATGCTGGTGAGAAGTATAAAAAGCTAAGCTTGTGGAAAACTGATAAATGCACAATGATAAGAAATTCAGAAAAAGTTCGAGAAATTAAAAAAAATACAAGATACGGTCCAATTGTGGATGGTTATCTTCCCTCCCTATGTCCATCCAAGGTGTTTAAACTGCATTCAGATGAAACGATCAGTCACGATGTAGCCCCAGGGTAGCCATCTTCCCGAAAGTGTCTGAATGATCTGGTTTTATCTGTCCATTATAATTATCCAGGCTGTTATGCCGTGGTCGGTTGATGAATTCTGTGTCGAATCCCAACGTTTCGTCTCCGACTGCGTGAGACATCTTCAAGGGAAGGTCCAACACACCCACTGGCTCCCTACTCGCTACTGCAAACTGCAGTCAGTTGCGAGCCAGTGAGTGTGTTGGACCTTCCATTGAGCTACGGACCCCCTTGAAGATGTCTCCCGCAGTCGGAGACGAAACGTTGGGATTCGACACAGAATTCATCAACCGACCACGGCATAACAGCCCGGATAATTATAATGGACAGGTAAAACCAGATCATTCAGACACTTTCGGGAAGATGGCTACCCTGGGGCTACATCGTGACTGATCGTTTCATCTGAACGCAGTTTAAATATCTTGGATGGACATAGGGAGGGAGGATAACCATCCACAATTGGACAGTATCTTGTATTTTTTTTAATTTCTCGAACTTTTTCTGAATTTCGACACAGAATTCATCAACCGACCACGGCATAACAGCCCGGATAATTATAATGGACATGATATTTCCGGCCGTGAAAGTCTACATTTTAGCATTTGGTTTTACCTATCAAAAGCATTACTATGCGTTCAAAAGCTATTATAAAAGAAATGGCATACAGGATGTAACTTACAGTATTTCGATATCTAACATCTTTGAGCAACACACATGCATACACACACACACACACACACACACACACAAACACACACACACGCAATTCCACACACACACACAGTGTCTATATTCTGATCTTCCATGTAAAGCATCAGTTGTGAACATGCACACGCAGTTCGATATTTGTTGTGCACAATATAAAAGAAAAACAAAAATATTTTCCACATCTAAACACTTAAATGATACTTTTAAAGTGTCCCGATACTATTTACAAACGTCTGCAGAAATATGTCAATGACAGAAAAAATTCATTGTTTACGGTAAGTGACACAATATTATTTCTCTCACATTCGATATTTTTCACATTTAATTTGGTCTATGGTGTTTGTCAGGTATCACAGCTTTAAGTCATCGGGTAAACTGTCTGCAAAAATATGTCAGCAACATGAAACAACGCAATGTTACGCGAGGTTAACTCTCAAAATGTTGTTGTCCACAGACACACACTCAGGACAAACATTCATCGAAATTGCTGCCCATAAGATATTGTGAACTCAAAATTTATATCCCCCAATGGTGTTTTCATGGTCAAAAAGTAACAAAAACAGCTGCAATTTCATGTTTGGCCTGTATGATCTGATAAAGCTAAGATAACCAAGGCTATAACTGCAGACAATACACATTGTCTAAAATATTAGGCTGAATAAGCAAGTACATAAATAGGCAATCTTAGTTACTGTTAGATACGCGAAAAGACTGTAGTGGTTTGTATTTTCAGGATTACATCTAGTGTAAGACACCATGTAAATTGTTCTAAGATGCTTGTGAAGAGTAACATTTCAGTCTAGTGTTATTTTACTGGTGATTTATAGAGTTTACTGCCTTCACATGACGTTTTTATATGTTTTTCAGGATTATTTCACCTCAGAAAACACCTGTTTATGGGAGAAGAAGACAATATTTCATGTTTTATACGAAAAATGTAATTGATAATATTTATTTGCAGTTATTATTTATTTAGAGTTACTGCTTTATGTTACAAATGATTTGGCTTCCAAGAGATTGTTTGCAAAAAATATTTTTGAGGAAGTTTGTAATATACAGGGCTATTACAAATGATTGAAGCGATTTCATAAATTCACTGTAGCTCCATTCATTGACATATGGTCACGACACACTACAGATACGTAGAAAAACTCATAAAGTTTTGTTCGGCTGAAGCCGCACTTCAGGTTTCTACCGTCAGAGCGCTCGAGAGCGCAGTGAGACAAAATGGCGACAGGAGCCGAGAAAGCGTATGTCGTGCTTGAAATGCACTCACATCAGTCAGTCATAACAGTGCAACGACACTTCAGGACGAAGTTCAACAAAGATTCACCAACTGCTAACTCCATTCGGCGATGGTATGCGCAGTTTAAAGCTTCTGGATGCCTCTGTAAGGGGAAATCAACGGGTCGGCCTGCAGTGAGCGAAGAAACGGTTGAACGCGTGCGGGCAAGTTTCACGCGTAGCCCGCGAAAAATTGGCTCATGCCACAACTGGAGACCGACAGCGCCGACTTCATCTTTCAACAGGATGGTGCTCCACCGCACTTCCATCATGATGTTCGGCATTTCTTAAACAGGAGATTGGAAAACCGATGGATCAGTCGTGGTGGAGATCATGATCAGCAATTCATGTCATGGCCTCCACGCTCTCCCGACTTAACCTTATGCGATTTCTTTCTGTGGGGTTATGTGAAAGATTCAGTGTTAAACCTCCTCTACCAAGAAACGTGCCAGAACTGCGAGCTCGCATCAACGATGCTCTCGAACTCATTGATGGGGACATGCTGCGCCGAGTGTGGGAGGAACTTGATTATCGGCTTGACGTCTGCCGAATCACTAAAGGGGCACATATCGAACATTTGTGAATGCCTAAAAAAACTTTTTGAGTTTTTGTATGTGTGTGCAAAGCATTTTGAAAATATCTCAAATAATAAAGTTATTGTAGAGCTGTGAAATCGCTTCCATCATTTGTAATAACCCTGTATATTAAGCGGAACCAAATTGCCAACGCTCTCAAAAACTGTACTGAACTAATATTCTCACAGCAAGAACTGACAGTGTACGTTCCACAAACTGACAGGAGATTTTGAATAGTTCAGAGTAGTTCAGCCTACTTCTGACTACATTTCATTAGTGACGACTTCATACTACAGCAAAAAGTGGATTACTGCTATTATCCTCAAATATTAGTGGGTAGCGCTATGACCAGGTGACATGATGACTGTCATTATTTTACACATGCAATAAGTGACAGCCGTTACCCCCAAGTTACTATTGGTTAGCTTACATGGTGATTGTTGTTACCCCACACATACATTTATCTTGATACGGCCAAATATGACTTGCTTGAAGACAGAGTCAACGCACATGCACAGATGTCAGCAAGTATAACCGTGACACTGATCAAGCAAGTGAAGTCTTTATGGGCAAGTTGCGTCTTCCTACATCAAGCAAAAGCAACTAGTCAACAAGTTGAAGCATATAAAGTCAACGTCCATTCCCAGAGTGCAGGGTGTGTTCCAGATATGGGGAGGGAGGTTAACTAAAGGGGGTAAAGGGATGCTAACTACCGAACGTGAGAACTACTGGGCGTGTGAGCTGCTGTGAATGTAACAGCGTTAGTTATTGCAGGTGTCAGGTACTTGAAGTGTGGAATTTTCGGCTGGTGACGGTGTCAGCGACTTGCGAAAACTCCTTTAATTCCTTCTCTAATACATTATAATGTTGTTGCCACATTAAAGTAAGCACTGCAGTGAGATACAAGCAGAGAGAGAGAGAGAGAGAAAATTTTCTGTGGCGTATGAATCAGAAACATTAAATTTACTTATTACGATGATGAGAAAGGATATGTGGAAATATTTTACGTTGCATACATGCGAGCTGAAGTTTAATGAAGAGATGGTGCAACAGATGGGGCAGGTGTGGAAATAACGTCCATAATTACTGATGTTGTATGCAAAGTAACTCTTTCTTTGTTACCTACTGACATATGTATTACTATAGTTCATTATGCTATTTCAGCGGCTTGTCATATAGTTTCCATTGCGTGGGAACAAAACTGACAATACTTAGAACTGCAAGATGAAGCTAGCACGTAGTCCCTACACTGTTTGCAGCACGTAGATTTCAGTTTCACAGACGAGTTTTTTTTTGTTAAGTACAGACGTGGGAACAACATTGTTTACTTTGATATTCATCATTAACAATCTACTTTACATTGCACGTCGATAACAGCAGTGCTGATGTATGTTTCGTTACATAATATACTGTTATGTATATGGATGAATGTCATGTGTGCCATTAATGCACGTAAGGAAGATCAAACTTCGCTCCTCCACTAAACTGTAATTTATTTCTAGTGTCATTGATGTAACCACTTTTATTCTAGTTAAAGTAATACAAGCAGTTTATATGTGAAAATATTTAATTTTGAAATCCATTAAGCTTGCAAAGGGTGCTGTGGATACTGAACTTTGCTCGTCGACAAGTGGTGCTTAAGATATAAGTTTTATTAGTGGTACCATTTGTATTATTTTAAATATTATCTTTGAGTCATCATTCTTCTGATTTGGCCCGCAAATTGGTAGCTGCTGCAGCATTTGCTGGCCTCCCTGCTGTCTATGATACGTGTACAGTAAACTACGAACGACTGCTCACTAAAGTCTATGAAATAAAAAAGGAAATTCGACTGACGTGCAGAGATGCAGCGGAATCAAAGCTTCTACGTAACCCGCAAAGGAAGAAAAGGAGATGGAGAAACCAAAAGAATTCATTACCCATATTCTGTAGAATATGTACACAAAAGACGAGTCACATCAGACAGAACTAAAAGGATTCACGTATCCACACTACCCAGACATTACTGCTCAATGAATATTTCAAGAAATTCTACAAAAACTGACAGGCGCTTTAGAAACCATGGGGAATAACTACATGGAAAACCATCTGCGACGTAATCGAGGCAAAATTCACGTATCCACATTCCACCTGCGTAACAGAGAAGCCACAAAACAGTTGGAAATAGAATGTAAATTAGTTAGACTACATCACTGCAGCGATCCAAAATACTAGACCACACACTGTCTTTTAGAAAACCGTTGCAGTTTCGAATCCTGCCTCGGGTATAGAAGTGTGTGATGTCTTTAGGTTAGTTAGGTTTAAGTAGTTCTAAGTTCTAGCGGACTTACGACCTCAGAAGTTAAGTCCCATAGTGCTCAGAGCCATTTGAACAATTTTTTTCAGAAAACACTGCAATAACCTTAAAGGAAGAACATGTGCAAGGAACAGAACTGACTGAGTTAAAAGGTGGATCGTAGCTTGATGTTTGGCGAGCTCTATCGCTAGAAGGTCGCCCTGAGATCCGCTACGTATCTCAATGGATAAACTCCCTGCAGTGTACGAAACTACATCGGAAATAAGATATCACACAAATACAGGAACTTCAGTATATTACATGGAGAGCACAGAGTAGATGAACAATAGGAGTCACAAAATCCTCTCAAGTTGACAGTTGTGACTGCGGAAAAGCATAGACGACTGAACATTTGCTGATATTCTGAAGCAGAGAGTTTCTCTGGAGAATGGAAGATCTGTTTTTATGAAAGAACAATGCTATTACAGCTGCAGAGTTTTGGATGACTGAAGTTTAGCTGTTCTCGTCTGAAGGCGAAAAGGAAGTACCGCTCGAGATAGTGAAGTCTGAGAGAAAAAAATGGAATGCACTTATTGTACAATTACCTTATTTCCAATCTGGACCATTTACCTGGAAACTTAAACACAGGCTACGTGCTGTTACTGAAGGTCCCTGAGTGGGTATAGAGAAATTGCATTCCGAGGAGGTGGTAAATGCCTATACCGAGAATACCTCGGAATTTGCAATTTACAGACTTGTGTGGTGAGGTCCACAACGCAAGGAAAATTTCCAGCATTCACTAGGAAGGGACAAAAGAGACATAAAGGTAACTAAATCTGCATATAAAACAAGAATCGGCTTCTTCTTCTGCTTTCTCTGCCTCCTCCTCCTCCTCCTCCTCCTCCTCCTCTTCTTCTTCTTCTTCTTCTTCTCTTCCTCGATTTTCCGTTTTCGCCAGTTGTGGTTCCTGTCTTTTTCTCGATCTGCCAGGATCTATATTTCCATTTTGTTTAAAGCTATTTTTTCTGACATGGTAGCCTCTCTAGACCCATCTTTTTTGTAGACATTCATTTCATCTTAAAGAAATATATTATATTGTACCAAAATTTGGGAAAGATAAGAAGGATCACCAGGAGCCTATTGTGAATGTGCTTTGACACACAACTTATGGGATCAGCTCAAGGATGAAATTGAGGATCCTAGCATTCACCGTGCACTGCAAAAGGTCCTGGAAAAATGACAGGTTACTGAAGGGACCCTATGGATACTTACTAAAGACTCTTTGGCGAGGCGACTCCTCAAATACAGCCAATAACGACAATCAGTGCTCCGTAACCAACTGAGTTTCAGTATTCTAAAGATGCGTCGAGACTTCGCCCTACTGCCGTTTGCCTAGGACGAAGCAGTTGTTGCGACAGCCTCGCTAAACGTCAAAATCCACGAGGTCCAGATGGTATTACTGGGAGATAATACATACTGACGGAAAAGAAGTTGTGCGACATAGACGAAAGTTGGTAAGCGTGTTTCTACATCTGAAAGATGATGACTATTCACATTTCGTAAGCAATCGTGCAAGAGTGGGGTGCAGATCAGGTTTGCTTTAAACACACTATCTAACAGTAGTGAGCGTTAGTTACCTTTGAGATTGGACGTAGCGAGTTAATGTTAGCCAAGAATGCGTTTAATGCGACAAAGACCCCATTGTCAACACCTTATTTAATGCGAAAAAGGTCGTGCAATAGGGCTACGACAAACTGGATGTTCATTGTGCAGCATTGCATAAAGACTTGGCAGGAATATAGATACTGTACTTGATTGCTGACAGCGGTAGTCACGAGAATGTACGGTCTCAAGAAGACCGAAGTCCGGACGGCCACGTGGCACTACCGAGAGTGAAGACCATCGTGTTCGGAGTATGGCTGTGGCGCATCGTACTGCACCTGCAGCAGCAATTTGAGCAACAGTGGGCTTCACAGGGAAACAACGGTTACAAATCAGTTCTTCAAGGGCAGCTCCTATCCCTATAGCGTGCATTCCACTGACACCAAACCATCGCCGTTTGCGAATTCAGTGGCGTCAAACGACAGATCATTAGAGGGCAGGGTGGATGTGTTGCGATGTTGAATGAAAGTTGGTTCTGCCTCAGTGCTAGTGAAGGCCGTTTGTAGGTTAGAAGGAGGCCAGGCGAGTGCCTGCAACCAATCCGTCTGTGGCAGAAACACACTGGACCCACACTTGGGCTTATGAACTGCGATGCGATTTCGTTTGACAGCAGGAGCACTCTCCTGGTTATCTCACTGACTGCAAATTTATACTTCAGTCTGATGATTCGGGCTCTTGAATAGCTTTCCACTTTCGACTTCCTTCAATTTACTCTCAGTTCCTGTTCTGCACTAATCAGACCGTTCATTTCACTAAACAGATCCTGTAATTCTCCTTCGCTTTCGCTGAGGGTAGCAATGTCAACAGCGAATCATATCATCTACATCCTTTCACCTGGAATTTTAATCCCACTCTAGAACTTTTCATACATTTTTGCGTCAATGCTTCTCTGACTTAAAGATTGAACAGTATGGGTGAAAGGATGCATCCCTCCCTTAAACCCTTTTAATAACGGCATTTGCTCTCGGTCTTGAAGTCTTACTGTTCCCTCTTGGTTCTCGTACTTATTGTGTATTACCGTCTTCCCCAATAGCTTACCCCTATTATTCTCTGGATTTCGAACAGTTTGCACCATTTTACACCGTCGAAAGTATTTTCAGGTCAACAAACTCTACGCATGAGTCTTGATACGTCTTTAGCTTTCATTATCGACCGCAACGTGAGAACTGCCTGCTCGGTGCTTTACCTCACTTGAAGACAAACTGGTCGCCAGCTAACAGATGTTCGAAGTTATTTTTGTGTCTTCTATACATTGTTCTCCTCAGAAACCTGGGAGCATGAGCTTTAAAATTCATTTTGCAATAAAAAATCTCGCATTTGTCGGTTCTTGCAATCTTCGGAATTGGATGGATGACGTTTTTCCGGAGGTCTCACGGTGTGTCGCCAGTCTCATACGTTCTATATGTAAAAAGAAGCTAAACTACGCCCAAATAGCCTCTGAAGGGCCAGCGGTACCGACCTGCCGCTGTGTCGTCCACAGCCCAAACGCGTCACTGGATGCGGATATGGAGGAACGTGTGGTCAGCACACCGCTCTCCCCGCCGTATGTCAGTTTATGAGACCGCTATTTCTTAATCAAGTAGGTCCTCAGTTTGCCTCACAAGGACTGAGTGCACCTCACTTGCCAACAGCGCTCGGCTGATCGAATGGACACCCATCCAAGAGCTAGCCCAGCCCGACAGCGCTTAACTTCGGTAATCTGACGGGAACCAGTGTTCCCACTGCGGCAAGGCTGTTGGTATGCATTCCATATAACAAAATAAATAATTCTTCTTTTGCCACTTTCCTCAATGATTTTAGAGATTCCGATGGAATTTTATCCATGCATTATGCTTTATCTTATCTTGTTGTTGTTGTTGTGGTCTTCGGTCTTGAGACTGGTTTGATGCAGCTGTCCATGCTACTCTATCCTGTGCAAGCTACTTCATCTCCCAGTACCTACTGCAACCTATATCCTTCTGAATTTGCTTAGTGTATTCATCTCTTGGTCTCCCTCTACGATTTTTACCCTCCACACTGCCCTCCAATATTATATTGGTGATCCCTTGATGCCTCAACACATGTCCTACCAACCGATCCCTTCTTCTAGTCAAGTTATGCCACAAACTTCTCTTCTCCCCAATCCTGTTCAATACTTCCTTATTAGTTATCTGATCTACCCATCTAATCTTCAGGATTCTTCTATAGCACCACATTTAGAAAGCTTCTATTCTCTCCTTGTCCAAGTCATTTATCGTCCATGTTTCACTTCCATACATGGCTACACTCCATACCAATACTTCAGAAATGATTTCCTGACACTTAAATCTATACTCAATGTTAACAAATTTCTCTTCTTCAGAAACGCTTTTCTTGCCACTGCCAGTCTACATTTTACATCCTCTCTACTTCGACCATCAACAGTTATCTTGTTCCCCAAATAGCAAAACTCCTTTACTACTTTAAGTGTCTCATTTCCTAATCTAATTCCCTCAGCATCACCCGACTTAACTCGACTACATTCCATTATCCTCGTTTTGCTTTTGTTGATGTACATCTTATACCCTCCTTTCAAGACACTATCCATTCCATTCAACTGTTCTTCCAAGTCCTTTGCTGTCGTCGACTGAATTACAATGTCATCGGCGAATCTCAAAGTTTTTATTTCTTCTCCATGGATTTTAATACCTACTCCGAATTTTTCTTTTGTTTCCTTCACTGCTTGCTCAATATACAGATTGAATAACATCGGTGAGAGACTACAACCCTGTCCCACTCCCTTCCCAACCACTGCTTCCCTTTCATGTCCCTCGACTCTTATAACTGCCATCTGGTTTCTGCACAAATTGTAAATAGCCTTTCGCTCCCTGTGTTTTACCCCTGCCACCTTCAGAATTTGAGAGAGCGTATTCCAGTCAACATTGTCAAAAGCTTTCTCCAAGTCTACAAATGCTAGAAACGTAGGTTTGCCTTTTCTTAATCTAGCTTCTAACGTAAGTCGTAGGGTCAGTATTGCCTCACGCGTTCCAACATTTCTACGGAATCCAAACTGATCTTCCCCGAGGTCGGCTTCTACTAGTTTTTACATTCGTCTGTGAAGGATCCGCGCTAGTATTTTGCAGCCGTGACTTATTAAACTGATAGTCCGGTAATTTTCACATCTGTCAACACCTGCTTTCTTTGGGGTTGGAGTTATTATATTCTTCTTGACGTCCGAGGGTATTTCGCCTGTTTCATACATCTTGCTCACCAGATGGTGGAGTTTCGTCAGGACTGACCCTCCCAAGGTTGTCAGTAGTTCTAATGGAATGTTGTCTACTCCCTAGATGTTGTTTCGACTCAGGTCTTTCAGTGCTCTGTCAAACTCTTCACGCAGAATTACATCTCCCATTTCATCTTCATCTACATCCTCTTCCATTTCTATAATATTGTCCACAAGTACATCGCCCTTGTATAGACCCTCTATATACTCCTTCCACCTTTCTGCTTTCCCTTCTTTGCTTAGAACTGGGTTTCCATCTGAGCTTTTGATATTCATACAAGTGGTTCTCTTTTCTCCAAAGGTCTCTTTAATTTTACTGTAGGCTGTATATATCTTAACCCTAGTGAGATAACCCTCTACATCCTTACATTTGTCCTCTAGCCATCCCTGCTTAAATATTTTGCACTTCCTGTCGATCTCATTTTTGAGACGTTTGTATTCCTTTTTGTGTGCTTCATTTACTGCATTTTTATATATTCTCCTTTCATCAATGAAATTCAGTCTTTCTTCTGTCACCCAAGGGTTTCTAGTAGCCCTCGTCTTTTTACCTACTTGATCCTCTGCTGCCTTCACTACTTCATCCCTCAAAGCTACCCAATCTTCTTCTACTGAATTTCTTTCCCCCATTCCTGTCAATTGTTCCCTTATGCTCTCCCTGAAACTCTGTACAACCTCTGGTTTAGTCAGTTTATCCAGGTCCCATCTCCTTAAATTTCCACCTTTTTGCAGTTTCTTCAATTTTAATCTACAGGTCATAACCAATAGATTGTTGTCAGAATCCACATCTGTCCCTGGAAATGTCTTACAATTTACAACCTGGTTCGTAAATCTTAATCTATCTGAAACCTGTTAGTATCTCCGGGCTTCTTCCATGTATACAACCTTCTTTCATGATGCTTGAACCAAGTGTTAACTATGATTAAGTTGTGCTCTGTGCAAAATTCTACCAGGCGGCTTCCTCTTTCATTGCGTACCCCCAATCCATATTCACCTACTACGTTTCCTTCTCTCCCTTTTCCTACTGCCGAATTCCAGTCACCCATGACTATTAAATTTTCGTCTCCCTTCACAATCTGAATAATATCTTTTATTTCATCATACATTTCTTCAATTTCTTCGTCATCTGAAGAGCTAGTTGGCATATAAACTTGTACTACTGTAGTAGGCGTGGGCTTCGTATCTATCTTGGCCACAATAATGCGTTCACTATGCTGTTTGTAGTAGCTTACCCGCATTCCTATTTTCCTATTCATTATTAAACCTACTTCTGCATTACCCCTATTTGATTTTGTGTTTATAACCCTGTAGCCACCTGACCAGAAGTCTTGTTCCTCCTTTCACCGAACTTCACTAATTCGCACTATATCTAACTTTAACCTATCCATTTCCCTTTTTAAATTTTCTAACCTACCTGCCCGATTAAGGGATCTGACATTCCACGCTACGATCCGTAGAATGCCGGTTTTCTTTCTCCTGATAACGACATTCTCTTGAGTAGTCCCCGCCCGGAGATCCGAATGGGGGACTATTTTACCTCCGGAATATTTTACCCAAGAGGACGCCATCATCATTTAACCACACAGTAAAGCTGCATGCCCTCGGGAAAAATTACGGCCGTAGTTTCCCCTTGCTTTCAGCCGTTCGCATTACCAGCACAGCAAGGCCGTTTTGCATAGTGTTACAAGGCCTGATCAGTCAATCATCCAGACTGTTGCCCTTGCAACTATTGAAAATGCTACTGCCCCTCTTCAGGAACCACACGTTTGTGTGGCCTCTCAACAGATACCCCTCCGTTGTGGTTGCACCTACGGTACGGCTATCTGTATCGCTGAGGCACGCAAGCCTCCCCACTAACGACAAGGTACATGGTTTTAAGGGGGGGGTGTTATCTTAAGTCTACAAAAAATGATTCAAATGGCTCTAAGCACTATGTGACTTAACATCTGAGGTCATCACTCCCCTGCCCGCATCTCGTGGTCGTGCGGTAGCTTTCTCGCTTCCCACGCCCGGGTTCCCGGGTTCGATTCCCGGCGGTGTCAGGGATTTTCTCTGCCTCATGATGGCTGGGTGTTGTGTGCTGTCCTTAGGTAAGTTAGGTTTAAGTAGTTCTAGGTTCTAGGGGACTTATGACCACAGCAGTTGAGTCCCATAGTGCTCAGAGCCATTTGAACCATTTGAACCATCACTCCCCTAGACTTAGAACTACTTAAACCTAACTAACCTAAGGACATCATACACATCCATACCTGAGGCAGGATTGGAACCTGCGACCATAGCAGCAGCGCGGTTCCGGACCGAAGCGCCTAGAACCGTTCGGCTACAACGGGCGGCCTAAAGTCGTCCACAGCTCTGTTAAAATCTGATATAGCACGGGACCCCCTATCTCCCTCTATGGACTCCAACTTCTTCTTCTATCACGTCATCAGACAAGTGTCATGGAGGCTTTCAGTGCAACTTTCCACGAATCCACTTTCTCTTCTGCACTGAGCAGTGGAAGTGTCATTGCACTCTTATTGGTTTCACACTTGCTTTTGACCTTGGAATTTTCTGTGTATTTAGTCAGTACTTCCAAAAGGTACCTACTTTTCAACTTTTTCACTTTTTGTATGCCGCCATTTCGTCTTGGCTTAACCGTTCTTCGTGTTTATTTCGTTTCTAAGTGACTGGTATTTCTCTATTCCGGAACATTTTTTGTTTCTGTCGTCGTCGATCAACTAAAATGTTTCTACTGCTACCCATTCTATCTTCGGAGTTACCTTCTCTGTACCTATGTTTTTCTTTCCAATTCTGTGGTTACCGTTTTTAGGGATGTCCATTCATCCTTAGCTAAACTGCCTATTGAGCCGTTCATTATCGCAGTATCTATAGCCTCAGAGAACTTCAACTGTATTTATTCGTTCCTTGTTATTTCAGTATCCCACTTCTTTGCGTATTGATTCTTTCTAACTAGTCTATTGAACTTCCATCTACTCTTTATCATCACTAAATTGTGATCTGAATCTGTATCTATCTCTTGGTGCGCCGTGCAGTACACTATGTTTTCGGAAACTCTGCCTGACTGTGATGTAATATAATTGAAATCAGCCCGTATTTCCCGGCCTTTTCAGATTATACCTCCTCCTCTTGTGATTATCGAACAGCCTATTCCCTGCTGCTAACTGATATTTATTACGTAAGCTTATCTGACTTCCCCCTCACATTCCCTCTACAAAGCCCATATTCTCACATAATCTTTTCTTCTACTCCTCTCCCTATCATCATATTTCAATCTCCTATGAATAATAGTCTTTCATCTCCCTTCATACACTGAATTACCCGTTTAATATTCTCATATACTTCATCTGTCTCTTCATCTGCTGCTTGCGATGTCGGCATGTATACTTGCACTGCTGTTGTAGGTGTTCGTTCGCTGTCGGTTCTGACGAGAACAACCCTAACACTGAACTGTTCACAGTAACTAACTCTCTTCCCTACCTTCTTATTCATAATTGTCATTACACCATTTCTGCTGCTGCTGATATTACCTTATATCCTCTGACGAGAAAATTCTTGTTTTCTTTTCATTCGCTTCACTGACCCCCCCCCCCCCCCACCTCCACCCCGCCTCCTCCCCACTATAGCATTCCCCTTTTCAGATATTCTGGCTTCCCTGCCACATTAAAACTTCTGGCATTCCACGCCCCGACGTGAAGAATGTTATACTTTCGTTGGTTATTCAAACATTTTATCATTATCACCTCCGCCTTGGTGGTCCCTTCCCTGTGATCCGAATGAGGGACTACTCCGGAATCTTTTGCCAATGGAAAGATCAACATGTCACTTTTTCAGTTACATGCCACATGTTCTGTGGAAAGCATTATATCTCTTTAGCGCAGTAGTTTCCATTGCTTTCTCCATCCTCATGCCGTTGATATTTGCTGATTTATTTCGAATTTTAGGGACATTTCTCAGTCCAAAGTGCAAAAGAGTGCACTGAAATTCTCTTGCCTCCGCCACCCACTTTGACAGTGCCTTTGCTAGAGAATTCTACTACCCAGTCGGTGGTGCTGTTAAGAAACACCACTTCTGCCTAAAGGGCGTCATCCTCTGACTACTAATCGCTGGCGTTTCTGTTACGAAAAGTGTGCGCAAAACGGTAGCCAGGCTTGGAACCCAGACTGGCTCTTTCTTCTTCTCCAAGGCAGAAAATCATTTCCATTCATGGCACCCAGGGCGGCATTTATGATAAACGCAACTATTTTAATATTTCATGAAGCATTTATTAACAAATATATAAGTGCAGCATCTGTGATAGATTTGTTATTTGAAATATTAAAATAGTCGCTGATGCTGTCTCAAAAAAATGTTGAAGCCGGAAAGAAAATAACGTAGAAAGAAAACCGAACACCCGCCACAACGGAACCATGGATTGGTTCCATTCAAAAGTAATCACAGTGCACTTTAAGGCATTTATCCTACTGGGGCACGAAACAGCCAGTTTCTGTTCCGTAGAACGCGGTCTGCCGTTGATAGATTCGCAACCACACTTCTTCATACGACTGAAACCGACGACCACGCATCTCCTTTTTTGGTCGCCAAAGATCTAAATTCACACGGTGAAAGATCCGGACTCTACAGAGGGTGCTGCCATGTTTCACGACCAAATTTCGGACCTTCATCCAATTGGCAGTGCGGGGTTGGCGTTATCGTGCAGATGGATGATCCCATCCCTCAGAATTCTTACAGTCCAAGGGCAAACAGCGAAGACAGCAGAGGCAAAAATTCATATCTTTCCAGCGAGATATATCCAAAGGTGATCACAACAGTTCCAGTACTGTCATGACGACCTTCTTCTTCAACTGCAGGGGCCCTCTACTCCCTAGGTTCCTCGTGCATGGAACCAGATTCAGTGCGTAGTGCAACGAAGACATTTTGCAGAAACTACGACGCGCCAAAAAGTGAAAATGCCCAGGAATGCAGTCGGATGAATCTTCCTGCTGCATGACAACGCCCGTCTCCACATTGTCAATCGAACTAAGGCTATGCTCCAACGATTTGTTTGGGAAACGCTCTAATACCCTCCGCACGGCCACGACCGTGTGATTTTCACATCTTAGGCGACCTGAAGAAAGCCATACATGGACTTCGGTTCCATTTGGACGAGGAAGTGCAATATTGGTTGCAATTGTAGATCTGTCAGTGGCTGAACGTTTTGCACGAAACAGTAATTGTTTGTCTCGTCCACCACAGGGTAAATGTCTTAACGCGTATGGTGTTTTCTTTTGGATGCAACCATTCCATTGTCCCGCTGTGGCGGTATTCGATTTTCGTTTGCTGCCCATTATTTAAGTGCCGGGCAGGCCACAGCATATTGTCCGACTGCGCTACTATTTGGTGACATCCGTAGCGCCTTACGGAACGCCCGCTGGCCGTCCAGCCAGCGGACCACATATGTACGCAATCTGCTCTTCCCTTCTCCAGCCATCGTTCTCCGTAGCTTGCTCAGAAACACGAGCCCAGCATGAATTCCAATTTATGAAGACATGCACTACATTTACAGAAAGCTCTACAAAATTATGGGGGTGCAATGACATGAAGCTGCCGTACGATCACGTAACCAATCCCCAATGCTCGTGAATCAAATTTACTACTATTAACATCACTTGAGTACTTCCCTCAATTAAAATTTTGTGAAAGGGAAGAGGTGAATAAACTGGGAGATGGCAGGAGCTCTGTGGCTTTCACCTCAAACGTTTTCGAAGTAAGTACTAGACGACTGTTGAGAGTCCGTAATCGGCACAATATCTCTGAAAGTGAAACATGTGGGGAAGGTCTATGTGCAGAATTAAAGACTAGGATGAGGAAAATTTGCCTTCGACACGTGTGTCCCCGAAAATACAAAGACCACCAGGGACATCAGTTTAAAACATAGACTTGAAGTACCGTACGAATCACTGGTCTATTGCGTACTAATGCTGATGGTTTACCCTTTTTAAAATCTCTCTTAACTGGACAATCAAAAATATTACACAAGGCTACAGAAGGGCTGGGGTTTCGAAATAATTAATCTCTGTTCAAGGCCGGCCGGAGTGGCCGAGCGGTTCTAGGCGCTACAGTCTGGAACCGCGAGACCGCTACGGTCGCAGGTTCGAATCCTGCCTCGGGCATGGATGTGTGTGATGTCCTTAGGTTAGTTAGGTTTAAGTAGTTCTAAGCTCTAAGGGACTCATGACCTTAGATGTTAAGTCCCATAGTGCTCAGAGCCGAACCATTTCAGCTTGAGACAGCGCCAAAGGCCGCTGGAAAATTGTGTGCCGGCGGTGGAGTGTTGTACTGCGCACGTCCCACACTTGTTTCGTGTCGGTGCAACTGATCCAAAGAGTCCCCGAGGCAGCGGTCAGTTCCCGGAGAGACAAGAGCAAGGCTGGTCTGTGAGGAGCGCCCCCATGGAGCTGGTGCGGAGGCATTCTGGTAGCGTAAGTCTTGACACGGACGGCTGTCGTGCAGACGGCAACCTTAGGGAATGGGTGCTGTCTTCTCCGGTCACACGCACAACACTGCAGTGAATGCCAGAAACGACTTCAACATATTGCGAGGAGCATAATCAGAGTTAATGTAGGTATCCTAATGATCTTGGGTTCAAGTCGAGAAACAATGTTAGGTAATAGCGTGTGAAGATGCATTAAATGCTCCCAATTGTAATTCGCTGTCAACCGAAAATAGTGGAAGTTCTGTAATGACTTGTTCGTGGATTCCGCGAGGGTCGTGCGATAGTGAATATTATGTCAGAAAGCAAGCCTCTGAATTTAGGCTACACTGTGTACGCCACTGCGCTTAGTTGAAACTGTTCCTACTTTAACCGAATTGAGCTACGATTTTGACACTGTCACACCAATAGTTCACGTAAGTGTACCAAAAATTGTTATAGTGTCGTATGTGACTGAGTTATCATCAGTGCAATTTGAGTGCTTATCGTTTAGACCTAAGATGGGTAGTAGGTTAGTATTGGTTTTATATGTCTCGATGATTGGGTGTAATTCGTGGTAATAGTCCAAGGAGTAGCAAGTGGCTTTATTACTTAATTTCTATCCTAAATTAGTGGATATTTTTTAGTACAAAGACTTGCGAGTGCCACGACTCCAGGACCGAGGACCGTATACTTGTTACGTTGTATTGATTGCCTGTTGTAGGACTTCATTATTTATTGTTTATTGAATATTATTGTTTTAAAGGGGATGATACAACGAATTTCATCGATTAGATTAATTGTTGTTGGGTTGGAGCATAAGTTCGAAGCGTTTTTCCTTAAATTTAATAAACATAACAGATACACATAACAGAGATTTTAGTCGTCAATAATATATTCTCCTTCACTATTTACAACAGTCTGCCAACGCTGGGATACCGTTTAGATCCAGCAACTGTAGAAATCACATACTTTTGAGGCGGAAAATTCATTGAGCAATGTTCTGACCGCATTTCCATCCGTAAAATACGTTCCCTGAAGGTTCTTCGATAGAGAGCGAGAAAGGTGAAAATCTGAAGGCATAGCATCAGGTGTACAAGGTGGATGCGGAATGACATCCCAAAAAAACTTCTCTATAGTGTTTTTGTCAGTCCAGCACAATGCGGGCGTGAGTTATCGTGGGGTAGCATCACCTCACGCAATCCTCCTGGTTGTTCTTGGATTGCTTCTCAAGACCTCTCAGTTGTCGACAATAATGTCAGCAGTGATGGTTACACCTCGGGGAAGCAATTCGTAGTACACCACACCGTTGCTTTTCCACCAGATGCACAACATTATCTTTTGTCGGTGCGTGTATGGTTTAGTACGGAGAGTTGCCTCTTTATTTGGGCTCAACCCTTTCTATCTTATCATTATGTTACCATAAAGACACCATTTCTCTCCACCAGTAACAATACAGCTTAGGAATGGCCGGTGTTGTTCACAAGTCAATTGATGACGAGTAAGCGAAGATGACCACAGGGACACCCATTGATTTTTGTGGTTTTGGCTTAGAGCATGCGATTCCCATACACCAGGTTTTTGAACCTCTCCCGTTCCATGCAAATGTCACACGATGGTGGAATGATCAGAGTTCATCACATTTTCCAGTTTTCGAGTACAGTGACGTGGGTCATTGTGGATTAATCGTTTAAATGATCTTCATCAAGCCCCGAACGTCTGCTAAACGTGGAGGGCCATTAATGTCAAAACGACCCTCCTTGAAACAAGAAAACCATATCTTTTTTTTTCTTTTTCTTGCCTTTTTCTGTCCAGTGGCATTATCCCCACACACGATGCAAACGTTTCTGGCTGCCTCTGGTGCTGTCACCCCTGTACTGAATTCGAACTGAAAATACCTCGGAACTAATCAGATTTCTCGACTTGGCACTCCATTTCCTAGAGTCCAAATGACAAAATGACAACACGTTAACTGGAAAAGGAACAGTGAACCACAAATAAAAAATGACAGCGCATAAATAATCCCGCAGCAATCGGAATATTAACATGCAAAACCAAAGCGCTACGGACTTATGCACCAACGGAACATTAAAACTGAGCAAACGTCTGCACAACCACCAGCCCGAATCCCACGCATCGCGTCAGACACTATTTCGCTGATACAACTTAAGAATCAGGCTATGAGCCTTACTTGCCAGCGCCTTTATAGAGGCAAGAAAGTCGCTGAATGTAATGCGTCCATTGATACTAAATATAATAGCAAGGATAATATAGGCGAATAGATCGTAATAAATCAGAAGTGACATTTTTGACTGTTCTACCAGACGAAGGGAAGTTAAAAATATGATTCTTCGATACGCACGGAGTAACCTTATGTGCAAGAAAGAGACATGGTTTAGATCTGAGCGAGAAGAAGAATAAGATTTAAACGGTGCATTGTAAGCTGCAAACATGGAGGATGTTCGGGACTGGTTGGAAGAATATGAAAATTCTCACAACCAATTCCTCATTGGGGGCGAAATAATGGACCAGACACAAGGGATTCCCAAGAAAAGAGAGTAAAATGTATCAGTGAATGGATAGGTAACACACCAACTTTTAAATTGTCAAACGTAAGAAACAATTTGAACACATTTATTAACCTCATTGGCATTAATACCGATTACGAAAGGTACTCTTTTGTTTTATTTCCTTTCCCTAGCGTTTGTCTCATCTAGTAGGGGCCAGCTTTTTTTCAGAATTTGTCAAATATTTCATTATTAACTTTGAGGCCGGATACCCTATTGACACTGTAGCCACCAAGGTAAACTAAGGGAGCGGAACGTGTGCGCCGTCTGTCTGCGATTCGTGTCTGCTTGGGTCAGCTCAGCATTTGCCCTAAAAGGCTTGGTAAAATCCCTAAGGACCCTACTCAAACTTCATTGTACATCTGCCAAAGGCCGTTAATCTTCCGCGTGAATTCTTTCCGAGTTTGGATTACTTCTCTGACTCGCAAACTAGCGCACAACGTGTTACGCCACACTACGAGATATCACGAGTCTCAACTAAGAAAATGCCTCCTTTGAGCCGTTATGTGTAGGTATAGAGGATGAATATATTGCTCTGGCGTCATTATCAACCAGTATCATTTTACTGCTGAGGAACATATCACTGAAGATCGATTTAATAGTAGCAAATAAGTGGTAAAGTACACACGATTGTATAAGCAAACGTAACATACAAATATCCAGGAGAGTACACACCTCAATTATTGAATACGTATACCAACATATATTTTATAAAATACGAATTTACGGTATATCATCACTGTTTAATGTAACTTTCAAATATCTTCTGTAATTTAAAAGTATTTAATACTATTGTTCGTTAGCGTAATATCATTGTATATGTTGCTATTCTTTTAAATTGAGAATACTGCATGATATTTCTCACAATTTTGTACTGCATTCATTACCCACTTACCCACACCATTCACACTGTATGTTATATACCTAATCAAAGTTTCAGCTACCTAAGTCAGAAAATATTTCAGTAATGTAGACTTTCGTTAATAAGAACTGGGACTCTCTCAGGTTAGTCCGAATTAGTTAGAAGCCTCTGTATATGAAGAAAAGCAACCTATTAGGAGTAGAATCCTGTGGCATATATATGTAATGTGCTCTCGTTCGCGGCTACTGGAGTTGCGAACTTCCGTGCGGTAATTTCGTTTTGCTTTGTCGCCTTCCCTCCCGCTGTGCGGAAGGCGGCGAGTTCATAAAACTTATATGAAAGTACCGGGAGTGGAAATACGGCGAGCACGAGGATCGAGGGCGGGGGTGGGCAATGGGGGAAGGAGTGGAGGAGATGTTGGCGCGGGGTGAGGGAACAGGGGCTGGCAGAAACGGGTTCCCCGTGATGAGTCGTGCCGGGCTGTAATGGACGTCCTCTCCTCCTTTGGCGCTCTCTGATTTACACCGAGAAAGGAACGCGACGCCAGTGGAACTCTTCGGGGCTGCATAGTTCCCTCCGACAGAAGGAATGGCGGACGGCTTTTTCAATCCTGTTTTTGTCTCCGTTTTCCGGCGGGGGGTGTCGGCACCCCTGGCCACTAACCGAGGCCGGGCAAAATGTTTCCCAAAACACGGAGTTGTGACTCAAGTTTAATTAACGCCAAGATTACAGCCACTGCGGCTCGAGGAAACTTTGTTGCAACGTCCGCATCAACGTGGAAACTTGGGTTTCTCGGACCTCGTATCTCAGAGCACCCCAAATTCCCTGCACATGCTGTGAATTGCGATGTAACACTGTAAATATGATACGTAAATTGAAGTTTCATTCTTATGAAAAATTGGGTACTGCCTGCAGAAACTTACTAAATACAAACACACAATTTGCACTAACTCTACGATTTTCTACAGAAACAATGATCAAAAGCAAACAGTTTAAAGTTTTGTTTATTTCACAGCCGCTGAAAGTAGACCTCTTCTTTTGTTTTACAAATTGGGACGGTGTGTTTATCTTGGAGTCCATTCAGAAGTTAAGACTGCAAAGTAACACCGTACGTCTAAAGTTAACTTTTGCCCTGACAAATGCCTAGAAAAACAAAACAGTGACTGCATATTGATGTCAGTAATAACGTTTGGAGAATGTTGTGAATAGATTAAGTATGACAAAACGCTAAGACAGCTTCGTTAAAGTGCGAAGAGATATTTCCAGCTGTAACGAAATTATCTGAATTAAATGACCAGTGCCATCACCAAAGTCAAAATGTAAATTTTCCCTGATCATACACTACAGGTGTGTTCAAAATTTGCGAAGGTCTACCACTTCATGAATGCTAATTGTGAAATAATGGCTGCCAGAATGGAGTACCACTAATTTGTAAACATACTGAAACCCAAATAAGTGCTTGGTGATAACGGTCTTGTGTTCGTACTGACGGAAATATTAAGAGACAATGTATGAGACTGACACATGTTAATGTGTCCTCCTAATGGATAATGTAGGAGTTCAATAAAATGCTCAGGACCTATTGTGGCACCCATCAAATGGAACCAATATACTGCGATATTGGAAGGGGTAGTGGAAATGGCTGTGTACTGTGGAGCTGACTAATCCAACAAACGAAAGGAAAGCTGATTCCGACGATGTCGTTTAATGCAACCAGAAATGTTATTCTTGGCCTTCAAAAACCACGCCCGAGATTTTCATATTCCTTCGTTCGCTACGCGCCGCTATTAGTCCGATAGAGAGCATGAACAGGATCGTTTAATAGGAAACGAAATGTAGTTACTGTTTTCACGCGGATGCGTTCCCGCTGGAGGCCACGGTTTTTGAGATATTGGAGAGAAACGTACAAAACTGACTTTCAAATGCACCTCCAACTCCACACTCAGCCTTCACCAGAGGGGATATCTGCTATTTTCTTCTTGGTATTCTCTCTCCTACCACTGTACAAAAATTTCTGACTACACTAACTATTCCCAATATTCAACCTCTTTTGGTCTCTACTGATTGGGCTATTATGTCATCACAGCATAGCCGGCTGTTTCGTTAATTTTACTCATCTAAACATGAAATCAAAGAAAAATGACCTTCGTAACCTTTACGCTAAAACTGATATCGTTGACAGGCCGATCAAAACTTATCCCTTACTAGCACAGTAGTTCCGTAGTAGAAAGGCTTGACGAATACAATGATGTGACTGTGGTATGTCATGCAGTTAAAATTCACAAAATTGTTAGGTAAAAGTTATACAAATGTCAAGTTCACAATTTTAAGTGCTGGACTAAGCTGGTAAATGAAGACCCGAAAAGAGGAAATGTGGAAAATAATTCGTGGAGTTGCAAAATTTGTGCTGTGGTAGGAGGGAGTGCCATAAACGTAGTAGGACCCCCGACCGGTGGGGCCTCGGTGTGAGGGCGAAGCACGATGGCAACATGTATGGAATAGAGAAACACAGAACATAGGCGAACGGTAAGAATCATTTGTTCAACAGCCCACACAAAGCGTAGATTGTTGCGATAGTATACTTGACTTCTTAGCAACAAATATGGGCAAGAAATAGAAAGCACCGTGAAATATAGAGGGATTAGTGACCAGAAAGTTGATGCTACAGTGAATATCGTAAGATCCAAATTCCAGAAAAATAGGCGCAAGATATATCTACTTAAAAAAATAAAAACATCAGATAAATTCGGAGTAATGACAGCAATTGAGAGATTCATACCAGGTAAATTAACAAGAGGTGGAATAAATTGAAGGAGTGAGAATGATATAGTCCAAAGCCACGCTTTTCTCAAAACACGTTTTTGAATTAGTTCTGCTTATATTCAACAGAGGAAGGTACTTCGAAAATAGTTTAACTTTCACTCGATAGATGGCAGAGCACTTCACACTCGTTGTTCTCATACAGTGAGGAAGTAGCCTTTTTCGTGTGAGACTCAACCCAAAGACACAGTAAAATGGCGCTTGCAAGGAAGACGTAATTTCCATGCGTAACCGAGAAAGAGGATTCCAGGAAACAAATGCCCATTTTGAAGATAATTCGTCTAGTAGATGCAGTTATTGTTCCTCTGATGAACATTCATCCGAAAATTACATGGTAAGTCGAAAGTAATTACTTTTTCAAACATTTAAAATAATGAGGCTTACGACTGTATCAGAGTAAATATTATTGCATAACTATTATATACTGGTTAATTAAAATACGTATGTGTGAATCATGAACAAATTATACTTCTCCCATTTATTACTGCGTTATTGGTAATAATTTTAATATTATAAGGCTACTTGTATAATATATTAGTATGTTATTTTTTAAGTGTACATGGGCTTCAGAACAATCAAGGACGTCTTAAGAACCTACAAAATCTCTTGTGTGATGGACACTCCACTTCTCCAAAAGACAGAATAGGTGTTTAAAGATTAAATCAATGCTTTTTCCCAGCAAAACCGTAATTTGGTCCTATGCTGCTTATTTATTCAGTGTTTTTCTTTAAGTATCATATTCAAACATAAATTCAGTAAATATCTCTGACCTGGGCATTTACCTTTAAAATTAATTTTGTTCATTTCCTTTGTTTCCAGGAAGAAAATGGAATCCATCAAGGAAAATTTACCAGAAGCAGTTCAGACAGTTCACAACTTCATAAATAATATACCTAAGTATGCCAGTGATTACAGCCGCTCGCGGAACCCTAATAAAATGTACTTCAACCATGACATATCAAGAACATCATCTGAAATATCGTAAAGAAAATAATGCACCACACGTAAATGTTTCCAAATTTCGAGATATTTTTAACCACGATTTTAATATTGGTTTTAAATTGCCTAATTCAGACACATGTCATGTATGTGATGAACTTCAAATTCAAATAAAATATGCACAATTGACCAACTCTGAAGATATGACGAGAAGATTAAAAATTGAATGGGGCCTACATCATGCCAAAGTATCTGTTACAAAAATATCATACACAGCTTTCGAAGTTAGTTAGAGAAAATCCTGAGGAACATCTTACAATAGCTTTTGATTTACAACACACGTTTCGAACTACAAAGCTGGGCCTGCATTCTATAAGAGGAAATTGTGGACATGTAATCTTGGTATTCATAATTGTGGGTATGGAGAGGGAAATATATTCGTGTAGAGTGAAGATGAAGCAGAGCATTGATCTGATTAGATAGGAAACTGCCTGATAAAATTCATAGAAATAAAAAAGTCTCAAGGAAACATCCTTCACAATATTAATGATAACATCAGAGTCCAAGGCATAAACTGGGCAATTGTTGCACTAGAGAGGTCAGTAGCGCGTTCAGGAAAATTTAAGGCCATTGAACACTAGTTAAAGCAAGTTGGACACAATCGATTGCCCTTTGTCCGATATTTCGGTCTATCGAGAAACACGTTAAGAACAGAAAACCACATTGTGTACACCCCTGATGATTCGATTACGGTCATCAGAGAATCGTCCAAGAAGAAGCTGTTTTCAGTAGGTAAAATGAAGCAAGTAGACTTTATGGGTCTGACACCTTTGCAAACAAATACTGCAAAGACGGACAAACATGATGATGGATATCAGTTCCTATTTTCTGAAGCGATAGCTTTTCGTTTTGACGAAGGAATGCTATCACATTTGAAATGTCCCCTTGGAAAAATTATTGAATTACTGTGCCAGTAAACCCCCTACCTTATTTGATTTTCAAACATCTTAGCAAAACTGAACGTACTCAGACATTCACTAAAGTGACACACAATATTTTTAGCGCAACGCAATCTGACTTTCAGTAATCCCTACAAAAGAATGGCCCTGACTAACAATAACCTATACCTTTCATGAATTCTTAGCTCACAAAAATCTTCGTTACTCGAACTACTGCAATACAGCGAGCGCCAATACTGCCAGCTAAATAAAAGATTCTAACTAGTGAAGGGACTAACTACTGATAGGCATAGATAGCAAATGAAAGATTTTAATAAAGAACAAACAATGTATTTACCTTAATAGTGTTCAAAAGTCATAATATATATATATATCAGTTCATGACAACCGGTATTACAAATTTACTCTGATGGACACACGTCCAGATCATGCGCTCTCAAAACTCCGCCATCTCTCTCCCCACATCCACCACTGCTGGCGGCTCACCTCCAACTGCGCAACGCTACGCGCTGTTAACATCCAACTGGCCAACACTACAATAGCGAATATTACAACAATGCTAACCAGCCACAGACTGCACACAGCATAGCCAGTGATTCTCATACAGAGCGCTAGCTGGCGTTACCAATATAAAAACCTAAACAGCCTACTTATGTAGCCCCATGCCCCCCACAAAAAATTTTAGAAATTGTTTGGGCAATGGCCAATACAGATTTGAAGAAATTTTTCATAATTACGATAACAAAGATATCAAATGCACACACTTATTGACACACTGTTAGTCAAAAGCTAAAATTTTTTCGCAGTCCATGAAGACAGTCCTGATCATTCATCACTGTAAAATTGCAGTGTTCCTTTTT
Source organism: Schistocerca cancellata (assembly GCF_023864275.1). Taxonomy (NCBI): domain Eukaryota; kingdom Metazoa; phylum Arthropoda; class Insecta; order Orthoptera; family Acrididae; genus Schistocerca; species Schistocerca cancellata. The sequence continues at coordinate 577,490,917 of NC_064626.1, forward strand.
TTTTTTTTTTTCAAAGTCTGAGCAGTGAAAGAAAATGCACACAGAAGTAGTGGATTTCCATGCAGTCTTGAACAAGTAGTGTGTCTTTCCCACGGAAAGACAGTGCTGACTCTTGGCATGCAGACAGGTAATGGGCCACAACACAGCAAACCCACCGCAGAGTCAGACGAAGTTTTGAAGAATATTGGTAGGTAGGTCATCCCAGAGCAGACTACTGTAGTCCTGGTAGGGAGTATGGTATTGGTGGGCCACCAGAGGTGCAGACCCACTGCAGTCCTTGTAGATGAAATGGTATTGGTGGGTAATCAAAGGTGCAGACCCACTGCAGTCCATATAGAAAAAATGGTATTGGTGGGTCATCAAAGGTGCAGACCCACTGCAGTCCTTGTAGAGATGGCCAGCAGCCATCTGTTGCGACTGTGCGGGTGCACAGTTACCATTAAAGAGTCCTGCAGCCAATATAGCAAGTCCATAAAGCACCACTTGTGCATTTACAAACTATTTTTGGAATTGACCTTAGAACCAGCAATGCTGTTAACCAGTCCCTTGCTGAATTATTAACACACGTGCAAGCACTAACAGTCCTCTTTGTTTCACATATTGTGCATATACTACGACCAACAGAAATGTGTGCACTGATTTTGAAGAATTCGGAACTGTAAATATTACTAGAAAAGGTCGAGCATATCAGGCGCTTTCCTTTCCGGCTATCAAGGAAATAATTGAACACCATTCTAATTTGCGACAAAAATTCAAAGATAATATGTCATTAATGATATACATAACTGATGTTTCGAAGGGATACTTCAATAGTCTGAGTGAAACAAAGGAAGAATGTGAAGAAAATGAATAGAGGTGATTGATAATGGCTGTATTGTTTGAAACATTGTAGTCACTATCTGTGTAAATTGTGTTGTACGTTGATGTTCAAATCTTTGTAAACCTTGTGTTCATGTAGCATGAGACAGGCCAAAGCCTAGTGTTATATCACCCAGGGGTAAAATATTGTTCTATTAATAATGTTTAACTTAGTTCACAATATAACTCTGCAGGCATGTATATTAACACACTGGAGAAATAAACTAGTTTTGTCGGATACCTAGAAAAGTTGAAATATCATTTACGGATTTATTCAAAGATTTAAAACGCTCTCCTAAAAAATTTATGTTTTGTGCCTTTGGATTATATCATTCTCACCCCTTCAATTAACAAGAAATGGAACTCATCTTCAATGTTACTCGAAACCAGTCAGGCCACTATTTCAATAGAAACGTAAAATGGGTGCAAGATTTAACTCTCAAGGTGGGCGGTGTTTTACACATGCTTGAAATTTAGCGCGGAATTCAATGTGAGACGATTTTTACAGTTTCCGCACTATGAACCACATGACCACAGCAATACGCTGCATATATCTTATTTCTGACACTCGCAAATAATACGGTAATTATAATCTTCTGAAACTACTGCCTGAAACCTGTAAAGGAAATAAATTTCTTTTCTGTAACTGGCTGCTCATTATTTCAGTTAATAGTTCCATAATGAGATTTTCACTCTGCAGCGGAGTGTGCGCTGATATGAAACTTCCTGGCAGATTAAAACTGTGTGCCCGACCGAGACTCGAACTCGGGACCTTTGCCTTTCGCGGGCAAGTGCTCTACCAACTTTTTTTTTTTTTTTTTTTTTTTTTTTTTTTTCTTTTTTTTTTTTTTTTTAATGAACCGCTGCAGGAGCAGGACGACGGGTAGGGCAGGGGTCGACACCCGAAGCCTGGCCATCCCGCCGCCACGCCCAAGCAACGTGTTCGAGTTCGAGGATCGAAGGATCAGGAAGAGGATGTGGTGGGTTTGTCGATGTTGTTTTATTTATTTATTTCTTTAATTTTTATAACATTTTTTTTATATATTTATTTGTGTTTCATTACAAAGAAAGATCCTACAACTGCCGTAGCCGTGCGTCCGAGTCGTCTTCTCGTCTGTTGGGAGGGGTTCCCCCCTATTCCGTCCGTAGAGGATCAATATGCTCCAGGATTCTTCTTCATTTTCAGCGTCTCATACCCGGAACGCCCCAGTGAGCAGGAGGATCCGCAAATAATGAACCTAAATAATTTGCGAAACGAGTTCTGTACTTCGGGTGGCGGCTGAAAGCTGCATGTGTCGTCATCAATAGGGACCAAAAGTCGAGTGTGCCTTTGGGAGCATCGCAAAACATGTAATAAACGGCCATGCCTTTTAGCCAGTTAACGGCGTTCGTTCTCGTTGATGGAAAGTATACGCTGTCGGGGCGCAATACTTCATCAGGGGAGATAGACTCCGGCAATCGCCGCAAGAGTAACGCCAGCATGCGCTGCGTCAGTAGCCAGCACTCGCTGGTAGCGGCACAAGTCAGACGGTGTGCATCCGAGTCAGCGACGGAGCATGTCGGACACAAGGGGTCGTCCGTCAGATGTATGGAATGTAGCCTCTGACGAGTAGCGAACTTCCCATTCACAACCACGTACCACAATGAACGCACCGTCGTAGGTAGAAAAGGCGTGTGTACCGCTCGCCACACCGTGTTCCAGGCAACTTCAGGGTGTCTGTGGGTGACCGTATTTACAGGTTGTTGCTGTTGATAGAGGCGATAATAGTCTTTTGTGCTGGGCTTCCGTGTCGTCGGAAGTTCTGACCGTAAGTAGCTGAAGTCAATCAAGAACTCTCTGATGTGGGTGAGTGCCGGTGAAATGTGTCCTACAGAAACCGGGGGATGCAGAGAGTGTGGTGTCACTTCCGCTATCAGGGTGCCCGTCAAAGTGGCGTGGGCAGAGGTCCACTGGCGACGCATAGTGTTGAGATAAAGCGATCGCGCACGGTTATATACATGAATTAAACCGATACCGCCCGCTCGCTGCGGCAGCGTCAGGGTGGCGTATCGGACTTTAAAAACCAGACCGAAATGTCCATATGCTGCTTGAAATCTGTCGGCCATCGTAGCCGTCAAGGGAAGGATATGCGCAAAATAGTTCAGTTTTGAGACAAGATAGGTGTTGACATAACGTGTTCTGAGAAGCATATCCAAGCGACGCAGTTTGTTGTTCTGCAGCAGAGCACGTGTCTGGTGTAGGAGCCGGCGGTACGTAGCCGCCGCCGTGCGGCGGACATTGCTATAGAATTGCACTCCTAAACACTTGAGTACGGGCACCTTGTCAAAGGGCACCGCCGTAGTGTGGGAAAGCCCCCCTCCGACATCCATGTATTTTGTCTTCTTCACGTTGATGACGTTCCCAGCGACCGCCCCGTACTGGCGTAGCCACTGTAGCGCCATATGCATTTCATCCTCTGATCTGGCCAGGAACACCACGTCATCGGCGAATGCACCACAACGAAAGGTCTCGTCCCGCAAGGAGATACCAGTTAATCGCTGTCGTAGACCATGTAAAGCTGGTTCAAGCGCTGCAGCAAATAATATACCCGACAGGGGGCACCCTTGTCGCACTGACCGTCCAACAACAATGTGACCAGACTGATAACCGTTGACCATCATGCGGGAGCGCGCTCCGTGGACCAGTCGAAGGACCACCTGTGCAGACTCCGGAGAGAGGCCCATGCGTTGCAAAACTGCGCGTAAGAAGCCGTGGTCGACGCGGTCGAATGCGTGGTCAAAATCTACGGCGACAAGGGCGCCTCGTATTTTGCAGGCCGCCGTCAAAGCAATTACGTCGCGGTATGCTCCTAACGCCGTATGAATGTTGCTGACACCACCTAAGCATGTTTGATCGGTGTGGATGGCTTTCCCGATAGCGGTGTGGAGACGCGCGCGGAGGATACGGGCGAAGATCTTGTAGTCGTTGTTGAGGAGTGTGAGTGGGCGAAAGTCCTGCCACCTACAACCACCATTCGGTTTCGGCACTGGGATCAAGATGCCTTCAGTGAATTCTGTGGGGACAGTGAAATCAGGGCGGATCAGGTCTTGAAACATTTGGAGCCACTTGTCACCCATAAGGTGGTAAAAAGTGCGGTAGAATTCCAGGGGTAAACCGTCCGGTCCAGGCGACTTGTTCGGTGCTCCACGTGCCAAGGCCGATGTCAGCTCGTCGGGTGTAATGGGCAACAGCAGACTATCATCGGGTGCCACGTCCCGAGGGGCGGGAAAATCGTGCAACAGCTCGTCATAATCACGTACATTTCGCGGATCTTCCATATACAAGGTCCCATAGTGTCTGGCGAACGTGTGCGCGATGTCCGTTTGTGTCACTGCGCGGCCGCCCTCCTCCGTGTTTACCGCCGTAATGAGCTGACGTTTGCGGTGGCGCCTCTCGCGCACAATGTGATACACTGACGCTGTTTCGTTGGAGATACAGTCTTGCACTCGCGCACGGATGCGGACACCTTCGAGCTGCTCGGTCCTGATACGAAGTAGACGAGCTTTCATGCGTTGTACGGACATCTGACGTTCGGGAGACGGCGGCTGCGTCGCCAGCTCACGTAACGCTGTATAGTAAAATTCCGATGTTGCCCTTTGCCAGTTCGATCTGTCACGCCCGTAGGCCATCAAGGTCTTTCGGAGTGCAGGTTTGACACATCCCAGCCACCACAGCAACGTGGAAGCATACATGGGCAGGCGCCCGATACATCGACGCCACGTGTCAGTGACTGCTCGCCGACACGCTTCCTCGCGAAGGAGGGAGACGTTCAGCGTCCACGGGCCCCTGCTGCGTCTTGTGAGTTGTCGGGGTAAGGTGACAGCGCAGATGTACGCGAGATGGTCCGTGAAGGCCGTCGGCCAGAGTTCTACATCACGGGTTGCTGTGCGGAGGGCACGCGAGACGTATATCCGGTCCAGACGACTGGCAGAATGGCTGGTAAAGTGCGTATATCCACTCTGGGTCCCATGATGTAAGAGCCATGTGTCGTGGAGCGCGAGGTCACGTATCAATGCTTGTAGAGCCGGGCATGGGACGTAATGCGGTATCTGGTCCTCGGGCCGCAGAACACTGTTAAAATCGCCGCCCACTATGTAATGGTCCATATTTCCTTGCAAAAGTGGGGCTACCTCCTCCGAATAGAAGACATGCCTGTCACCACGGTGCGAATTACCGGAAGGAGCGTAGACGTTAATGAGGCGGACTGCGCCAAGTGTGAGTGCGATACCTCGCCCGTTCGGCAAGTACGTCGCGTCCGTCGCGTCTATGCCATCTCGGAGAAGTATGGCCGTTCCTCCTGCACCATCACCTAAGGGTAGGCTGTAGGTGGTGTAGCCATATAGGTCTAAACGCAGCTCGGGACGGACCTCCTGGAGAAGGGCAATGTCCAAGTCTGCCGCTCTGATCATGTCGTGTAACATGCGGGTCTTGACAGTGGAGTGGACACCATTTACATTGACTGTTCCCACACGGTATGACTGAGACATATCAAGTGGCGGAGGCAGTGTGCCGGTGCAAGCCCACAGTGATCTCACACACCGCACAGCCATCCATCTGCATGCTGTGCATTACTGTGCCTTATGAGGCCCTGACTGGCAGAGCCCTCCGGGCTCAATGTCAGCCATGGGCTCTGATGGAGATGTCGATGTTTGCTGTGCATCATCTGCCTCCATATCGTCTGCCCAATCACCAAGAGACGATTGTGATGTCATTGGGGGCTGGTCGGTTTCACAGGAGCCCACATTTAGGGAGTCGACGGAATGCGCCTCGTTTTCTGGGCCACCAGATTTAGGAGAGTGTTCCTTGTCTTCAGGCACCTTCTGGTGAATTATGCCACTGGAGGCCGTTGCAATTGTGGACGAGTCAACGAAGTCGATGTCTTCCGCCGGCTTCACATCCCTGTCCTGTTCTTCAGCTGACAATCGCCTCTTCTTGTGTCGCTTGGGTGATTTTTGCTTTCGGGTCCGAGAGTCGACATCCACTGGAGGGCGGGGCTCGACACAGTCTCGGTCGCTAGGAACCCCTGTGTCCGATTCCGAAAGTGACGGTGGCTGGGTGCCTACGACGCTGCGGTGGGCAGAGGCTGTAGGAACCTCTGCACCGTTGGGCTGCGGCGTCGTCGACGGCGCTGACTCTCCAACGGAGCCGGCAGCGGCTTGAGGAGGGTGCAGGTTTGGATCATCCATCACATCATGTCGTGCCGCCTCCACGTATGTGAGCGGGAGAGAGGTCATAGTGGCCCGTTGGGGAAGTTCATTGCGGGGCACCTGAACGAGGCGGCGCTGCAGACACTCAGTTCTAACGTGGCCTTCCTGGCCGCAGCCCGAGCAGGTCCTCGGTTGTCCATCATAGATAACAATTGCGCGGCAGCCACCAACGAAAACATATGATGGAACGTGCTTCTTAAGTTCTATGCGCACTTGTCGTACCCCGTTAAGGACAGGGTACGTTTCGAATGTGTTCCATTTCTCCTCTGTGTGGCTCAGAACTGTGCCGTATGGCCGCAGCGCGTCAACTACTAGGTTGGAAGGAACTTCGAACGGTAGTTCAAAGATGCGCACGGTACGCACCCCCAGACCAGCATGGTCAACTCCGACCACGCTCACGTTACCGTCTGCGGGACAGAAGCGAAAGCCGTTTGCAGATCGTTGGAGTAATCTGTCGCAGGCCGCTTCGTCAATCAGTTTGAGGTACACTGTGCTGGTTACAATAGACAGATGAATTCCTATCAGTTCTTGTGGTTCTATGTGCATGATGTCTCGTAGAAACCGTTCAATTTCATGGGCCTTCGGTCTCGTGTACGATGCGTTGAACGTTAGTTTGATTGTAGCTTTTCGATATGAGAACGCCATGTCGGGTCGGTACAGGTACTATACGGCAATACAACGACGCGACCGCGCGCTAGCGGGTAAACAACAACACCTGCGGAGCACTGCCCGGCGCGCCGAGCCCGTCCGCACGGTATCACGGCTGAAAGCCGACTACCAACTGAGCTACCGAAGCACGACTCACGCCCGGTCTCACAGCTTTACTTCTGCCAGTATCTCGTCTCCTACCTTCCAAACTTTACATAAGCTCTTCTGCGAACCTTCTGTAAAGTTTGGAAGGTAGGAGACGAGATACTGGCAGAAGTAAAGCTGTGAGACCGGGCGTGAGTCGTGCTTCGGTAGCTCAGTTGGTAGAGCACTTGCCCGCGAAAGGCAAAGGTCCCGAGTTCGAGTCTCGGTCGGGCACACAGTTTTAATCTGCCAGGAAGTTTCAATAGTTCCATAATTAGCAATCATATACAACCGCTCGTTCGACGTAAGATCCCTACCTAAGGAGTGGAAACTGCACGTATCATACAAATACACAAGAAAGGAATACGGAGTAATCCATTAAATTACAGACGACTGTCACTGAAGTCCATTAGCTGTAGGATTTTGGAACATATTCTACGTTCGTACAGGGTGTTTCAAAAATAACCGGTATATTTGAAACGGCAATAAAAACTAAACGAGCAGCGATATAAATACACCGTTTGTTGCAATATGCTTGGGACAACAGTACATTTTCAGGCGGACAAACTTTCGAAATTACAGTAGTTACAATTTTCAACAACAGATGGCGCTGCAAGAGATGTGAAAGATATAGAAGACAACGCAGTCTGTGGGTGCGCCATTCTGTACGTCGTCTTTCTGCTGTAAGCGTGTGCTGTTCACAACGTGCAAGTGTGCTGTAGACAACATGGTTTATTCCTTAGAACAGAGGATTTTTCTGGTGTTGGAATTCCACCGCCTAGAACACAGTGTTGTTGCAACAAGACGAAGTTTTCAGCGGAGGTTTAATGTAACCAAAGGAACGAAAAGCGATACAATAAAGGATCAGTTTGAAAAATTTCAACGGACTGGGAACGTGATGGATGAACGTGCTGGAAAGGTAGGGCGACCGCGTATGGCAACCACAGAGGGCAACGCGCAGCTAGTGCAGCAGGTGATCCAACAGCGGCCTCGGGTTTCCGTTCGCCGTGTTGCAGCTGCGGTCCAAATGACGCCAACGTCCACGTATCGTCTCATGAGCCAGAGTTTACACCTCTATCCATACAAAATTCAAACGCGGCAACCCCTCAGCGCCGCTACCATTGCTGCACGAGAGACATTCGCTAACGATATAGTGCACAGGATTGATGACGGCAATATGCATGTGGGCAGCATTTGGTTTACTGACGAACCTTATTTTTATCTGGACGGCTTCGTCAATAAACAGAACTGGCGCATATGGGGAACCGAAAAGCCCCATGTTGCAGTCCCATTAGCCAGCCGAGGTGGTCTCGCGGTTCTAGGCGCGCAGTCTGGAACCGCGCGACTGCTACGGTCGCAGGTTCGAATCCTGCCTCAGGCATGGATGTGTGTGATGTTCTTAGGTTAGTTAGGTTTAAGTAGTTCTAAGTTCTAGGGGACTGATGACCACAGCTGTTAAGTCCCATAGTGCTCAGAGCCATTTGAACCATTTTTTTTTTTTTTTTTTTGCAGTCCCATCGTCACTGCATCCTCAAAAAGTACTGGTGTGGGCCGCCATTCCTTCCAAAGGAATCATTGGCCCATTTTTCAGATCCGAAACGATTACTGCATCACGCTATCTGGACATTCTTCGTGAATTTGTGGCGGTACAAACTGCCTTAGACGACACTGCGAACACCTCGTGGTTTATGCAAGATGGTGCCCGGCCACATCGCACGGCCGACATCTTTAATTTCCTGAATGAATATTTCGATGATCGTGTGATTGCTTTGGGCTATCCGAAACATACAGGAGGCGGCATGGATTGGCCTCCCTATTCGCCAGACATGAACCCCTGTGACTTCTTTCTGTGGGGACACTTGAAAGACCAGGTGTACCGCCAGAATCCAGAAACAATTGAACAGCTGAAGCAGTACATCTCATCTGCATGTGAAGCCATTCCGCCAGACACGTTGTCAAAGGTTTCGGGTAATTTCATTCAGAGACTACGCCATATTATTGCTACGCATGGTGGATATGTGGAAAATATCGTACTATAGAGTTTCCCAGACCGCAGCGCCATCTGTTGTTGAAAATTGTAACTACTGTAGTTTCGAAAGTTTGTCTGCCTGAAAATGTACTGTTGTCCCAAGCATATTGCAACAAACGGTGTATTTCTATCGCTGCTAGTTTAGTTTTTAATGCCGTTTCAAATATACCGGTCATTTTTGAAACACCCTGTACATTATGCATTACCTCGACGGAAACACACACAGTCATCACGGATTCAGAAAACATCGTCTTTGTGTAACACAACTGGTTCTTTATTGAAACGTACTAATTAGCCTCTAGATCTCCATCTGCCAGATATGGTTGCAGGACCAGTCTGTTCAGTACAGAATACTAAATAAAACACTTTTCAGCCGGATAATTTCCAAACTGTTATTTTATTGGAGAACCAGTTTCGACGATTTACTACGCGATCTTCAGGCCTCAGAAAGCTACAGATACAAGTATTGGAACGCTGACACGTATTTTGACCGGAACAGAGGTTGGAATCTTCCTACACGTCGGTCAAGGAGACTGAGGATGGAGTAATAAATCGCCGAAACCGGTAGCCCGATAACGTAACAGTGTGGAAATTAGACTGCTGAAAGGTCTTTTATTCGAAATTCCAAAGTAATTAGTATTATCGACGGGTGATCTCAAGTCGTTCCTTATTTCAAACGGAGTCCCAAAACCGACCCCTAATCAAACTGAGTACCTATGGAATACCGTCTCAGCTGTGCGACTGCATTCGTGATTTCCTGTCAGAAAGGTAAGAGTTCTTAGCAACTGACGGAAAGTCATCGAGTAAAACAGATTATATGTGAGTTTCCCCAAGGAAACATTTTAGAACCCCTGGTGTTTCTAATGAAATACAGAATTTAGGCAATAATCTGGGCAACCCTCATAAATTGTTTGTAGATGTTGCTGTCGTTTATCATGTAGTTAAGCCATCAGAAGGTCAAACGAACTGCAAGATGATTTAGAATAGATATCTACCTGTATATTGTGCGGAAAGTGGTAGCTGCCTCTAAACTATAAAAAATTTAGTCTACAAGGGTACTAAAGGAAATACTCTAAAATTTAGGTTAGACGATAAATTACATAAATTTGAAGGCATTCAGTTGACCTAGGTACACAATTACGAACAAGTATAATTGCAGCTATGATGCAGTTAATGTTGTAGGAACGGCGAACCAAAGACTGCATTTTACTAGGAGAAAGAACATGCAACTGGTCTGCTAAAGAGACTGCCTACAATATGCTTGCCCGTCCTCTTCTTGAATATTTCTGTGCGGTGTGGGATCCGTGCCATATGGTATTCGCGAAGAACATCAAAGAAGTTCAAAAGGGCAGCTGATCTGAGTTATCATTAAAGAGAAGAGAGGATATCATGAATATGATACGGGGCTTGGGGTGCTCTCATTAAAACTAAAGCATCCCTCGTAGCGGCGTGGTAGTTTAAAGAAATTTCAATCATCAGCTATCTACTCTGAGTGCGAAAGTATGTTGTTCTTCCCACTAACATAGGGAAAAATGTCCATCGTAATACAATATAAGAAATCAGAGCTTACACGTGAAGATAAGTGTTCAGTTTCCCCACGTCTTGTTAGAGCGTCGAACGGCAGGGAAATAATGTGAAAGTGCTTCGATAAACTCTCTGCCAAGCACTTTGAATTGCAAAGTAGTCATGTGGATGTGGATTTAGATTTTTATAGGATTCCCAGCATATTTCTTTGTTGGTCGGATCATATAATATGAACAATACAGAGGAAATAAGAAACAATAATTTGACTGCCACATACGATACGAATGCTTACATAATGATTACAAGGCTCCCTGACAAGTAAATCTGAAAGAACTGGCGCAGAACATCATGGATAACAGCTACCGATAGGCATTGTTTCCATCCAGTGCAAATTCCTCACTAGACTGCTACAGAACGCAATGGGTGCCGCGCTTATAGCCTAGCTTTACTCAAATTAGAGGGTGAAGATTTCGGGACGGGCATTAAATGATGTGGCAGCATTCCAGTAAATCAAATCGCGTATACGGCGATGCAATCAGTTCGCAAACATGGCATCGTTTAGAACTGTATAGGTAATCTCACATGAGGGGATGTTTATGTGAGTAGAAAAATGGTATCTAAAAATCGTTTGACCCGCGAATGAACTGTTCCATCATCTGTTTTCTTACATCAAGTTTTAGTTGAGCTTTATCTTCAGCAAAATGTTTCGGTACATTCTACGGAACTCTATGAAAAGCTTTTGAGGAACACTGTACAGAGACCAAGATGCTTTAACATATGGACATCTACATATTCTGTATGAGCAATAAAGGAGATAAATTTCTTAAATGGGTCAGCGATCTTCGTGGAAGCTTTGTGAATAATGCTGTCTAAAATGCATAACATATTTCTTCTTTTGTCTTCTCTTTTCGGCCATTACCGTCGTCAGATTAATATTTAGAACGTGGAAACCCATGTCCAGCTACAGAATGAATAGAACCTTTGCCTAAGGTCAGGCGCAAATTTCATTGATATTGATAATGAAGATACTTTTATACGTTCTAAGTTTCCATCTGATGATGTCAGTATTCGAAACCACATAAATACAGCACGGGTTTCAGAGATACTGGCTGTGAATATTGTTTCACAAGTTCTAATTTTTGATCAGACGATGCTGGTAACCAACACGATCTTCCAACTAAACAAATACACTGGTCTGCAAAACTTAAGGGCGCGTTTACGTCACTGCTAAGTAACATAGCTCGCTGAAACTTGAACTGTACGCAGAAATAATAGCAACAGTGTAACGTAGTGCAGGAGTAACAGGAAGAAATATGCAGATGAAGCGAAATGACTTATTCAAAGACAAGAATTATACTGAAGCCACCACGAGTCATGAGTGTCTTCTCGATATTACAAATGTGGTACATTGTTCATAATGCGGTATCTGGTAATTACTGGGGGCAGCGCGTACTTTGCAACGTGCTGTCATGCTGGCCACATGGTGGAAGGGCGTTCCATTCCTCCACCAGTGTCGATGTCAACTGCTGGATGGTCGCTGGTCCGTGTGCAATAGGCTCCCCAACGTTTCCAACACGTACTCTGTGGTATTTCATTTGGGAATTCACCTAATAGCCTCTCTATCCAAGAGCTCCAGCCGGCCCTGGTGGCCGAGCGGCTCTAGACGCTTCAGTCCGGTACCGGGCGACTGCTACGGTCACAGGTTCGAATCCTACATCTACATCAACATCTACAGTTATATTTCACAAGCAACCCAACAGTGTGTGGTGGAGGGCACTTTACGTGCCACTGTCATTATCTTCCTTTCCTGTTCCAGTCGCGTATGGATCGCGGGAAGAACGAATGCCGGAAAGCCTACGTGCGCGCTCGAATCTCTCTAATGTAACATTAGTGATCTCCTCGGGAGGTATAAGTGGGGGGAAGCAATATATTCGATACCTTATCCAGAAACGCACCCTCTCGAAACCTGGACAGCAAGCTACACCGCGATGCAGAGCGCCTCTCTTGCAGAGTCTGCCACTTGAGTTTGCTAAACATCTCCGTAACGCTATCACTGTTACCAAATAACCCTGTGACGAAACGCGCCGCTCTTCTTTGGATCTTCTCTATCTCCTCTGTCAACCCGACCTGGTACGGATCCCACACTGACGAGCAATACTCAAGTATAGATCGAACGAGTGTTTTGTAAGCCACCTCCTTTGTTGATGGACTACATTTTCTAAGGACTCTCCCAATGAATCTCAACCTGACACCCACCTTACCAACAATTAATTTTATATAATCATTCAACGTCAAATCGTTCCGTACGCATACTCCCAGATATTTTACAAAAGTAACTGCTACCACTGTTTGTTCTGCTATCATGTAATCATACAATAAAGGATCCTTCTTTCTATATGTTTTCAATACATTACATTTGTCTATGTTAAGGGTCAGTTGTCACTCCCTGCACCAAGTGCCTATCCGCTGCAGATCTTCCTGCACTTCGCTGCAATTTTCTAATGCTGCAACTTCTCTGTATACTACAGCATCATCCGCCAAAAGCCGCATGGAGCTTGCGACACTATCTACTAGGTCATTTATATATATTGTGAAAATCAATGGTCCCACAACACTCTCCTGTGGCACGCCAGAGGTTACTTTAACGTCTGTAGACGTCTCTCCAATGAGAACAACATACTGTGTTCTGTTTGCAAAAAACTCTTCAATCCAGCCACACAGCTGGTCTGATATTCCGTAGGCTCTTACTTTGTTTATCAGGCGACAGTACGGAACTGTATCGCACGCCTTCCGGAAGTCAAGGAAAATGGCATCTACATGGGAGCCTGTATCTAATATTTTCCGGGTCTCATGAACAAATAAAGCGAGTTGGATCTCACACAATCGCTGTTTCCGGAATCCATGTTGATTCCTACAGAGTAGATTCTGGGTTTCCAGAAATGATATGATACGCGAGCAAAAAACATGTTCTAAAATTTTACAAAAGATCGATGTCAGAGATATAGGCCTGTAGTTTACGCGTCTGCTCGACGACCCTTCTTGAAAACTGGAACTACCTGTGCTCTTTTCCAATCATTTGGAACCTTCCGCTCCTCTAGAGACTTGCGGTACACGGCTGTTAGAAGGGGAGCAAGTTCTTTCGCGTACTGTGTGTAGAATCCTGCCCTGGGCATGGATGTGTGTGATGTCCTTAGGTTAGTTAGGTTTAAGTAGTTCTAAGTTCTAGGGGACTGATGACCTCAGATGTTAAGTCCCACAGTGCTCAGAGCCATTTGAACCATAGTGATCAGAGCCAAGAGCTCCTCTAGCTGCGCTGTTCGATGCGGTCGCGCATTGTCATCGGTAACAACGAAGTCAGTGCCAAATGCAGCCTTGAAAAGACGCAGATGGGGAACAGGAGAGAGTCATAATAACATTGACCGTTGAGTGCAACGTGCCCAAAGAATTGGAGGTCAGGACGCGCATGTAATGTTATGCCTTCCCACTCCACAACACCTCGACCTCTAAGACGATCATTTTAAACAATGCAGGACGTACCCTCATATACCGAAAGGTGGAAACACATAAGAATCCAGGTTATCGCCGAAATTGACCGTTTTTGTTGGCCAGGTGGTATGGTGTAGGGAGTATGGGCGCACAGATCTCCAAAGGCTTCAAACAGTTCATTCGCAAGCAACGTTATTGTGACGCTGTACCCTTTCCTTATGTGTGTGGTTTCATAGATGACTGCAGCCCCAATTATTTTCTGTGGATGACAATGCACGACTCCATCAAATAGCGCAGGTGTAGGAGCTCTTGGAACAATAGAATAATCAGTGAATGGACTGGACTGCCAGGTCCCTTGAATTAAATCCCTTCAAGCACGTGTGGGATGCATGAAGGAGACGTATTGCAGAACGCACACATGTACCAACAACCATCCAGGAGTTGTGAACAATTCTGTTGGAGGAATGGAAAGCCTTATCTCGAGAACTTATTACCAACCTTATGGGCAGCATTGAAGCTCTCACGCACTGCGGTCTGTGGTGATCGCCCACTCTTTAAGAACGATGTCCCACATTTCGTAGCATCCTCGTGCCCATCACGAATCGCAATGACTTCGGTGTAATTGTTGTCGTTGAATAAAATTGTCGTTTCTGTTCGTCTCATATGGTATTTCTTTCAGTTACCTTCTGTACAGTACTGTAGCTGTAATACATATGTATGGTCAGATTTTCATCGCGCTACGCTTCTTGGCAGTGATACAGAATGAGAAAGCTCCTTTCGCCCTTCCCTTTTGCACACCAGGATGTATTTAACGATCTAGATGTCTTTATTTACTAAACACTGTAAATTTACTCTACAAGACACTGTACAATAAGTGACGGGAGGTACACACAGCAGTAACAGAGATATCTGTCCTGTTACACTGACGTATTGAGCCAGGAATGGTGACATCATTACCGATTTCCTTATTCTCAAGAGTTCAGTGCGGTACCACCGGTTCTCTAGAACTATTCGATGAGAATATCGGAAGAACAAAGTAGTCCTCCGAGGATTCCGATTTGTACGCCTCGGGGGGGGGGGGGGGGGGTCATTCTACACTTCGTATGGGATACACAAAAGTAAAAGCGAGGTAGTTTTTTTCTTCTTTATCTATTAACAAGCCCACCGGAAACACAGGCGCAGTACTCTAAAATTGACGCCTTTATATCCAGTGTGCTAATTCCTTCACTTTTAGAACTTGTTACATTAGGTGTTCGTCATATTTCATATCGCTTGTGCTTCCCCCAAATGTATAAACAATTTGACGAGCGCCAGTTTTTACTACTAATGCTGTATTCTGAATGATTTTTAAGGGATTTATCACGTATTTGATTCATTTCAAGACAGCTGATGTAAATTACGTTCAAATAACTCTGCATTTCCTTACGATTGTACTACGACGAAACTTTGCTGTGGACAACAGCGCCAGTGATTAATCTGATAAAGTTTCTCATGGAATCTGGTAATCTTTGTGCATTCAGAACATTAGTTATTCTAATAAGCTCCCTTGGAGCACTCTCGCTACAACTGCCGTTCCTGCTGAGAATTTTCCTTCCTTTACAACATATGGGATTCTGTTAGTCAAAAATTCACCGAGTCAAATGCACACGTCTGAGCATACCCTAGGTATGGTACAAAGTATCGTAAAGTATCTCATTTAACATGGTCGCTTCCGCTACCGGTTCCTTGAGATTATTTTATCTTTGTGATAGCAATTTCAAATATTTCTCATCTTCAGGCACATATTTTACATGCAAATATACACACAGGCATTTTTACAACAGCTCCACCAAAAACCATGAACTGCCTTCATCTCACAGATTAAAGAATATATACGAAAGTAGATGAAACCCCCGTCAGTAACATATTCTCATGTTGGCGTAGCCCGGCGTGATAGTTGGATAACAAATCTGGCAGATGGTCAAATGGACACAACTTCATACAAAAGTTAGAAAAACGTTACAGTCGTCGTTTTTATCTGACTTTGAACTGAATCGTGAGCTCCACGACTTGGAAACTGTTCATACTCGATTGAGATTTGGCCTACCAATCCTGGGATATCAAGTCATCAGCCAAACATGGCAGACCTGTATAAAACTGTGGATTGTCTTATTCGCTGAATGGGAGCCGACAGCAACTTTAGGAGGTGTGTTACACATGTATTATTGTAGTGTCTCCTCGGGGTGACTAATTTTTCGTCCGGAATGTATATTTTTCATGTACCCTCTGTGGTCTCTTAGTAGACATAAAGAGGAACTGTACCTGCTTTGACCTCCGCTTCTCATAGGTGTATTTCCAAAAGCTGCCATCGCTGGGTTTGAACTCTATACTGCAAAATCAAACTGAAGATTGGACAGATATGACTACAATAATGACGTGAGCTAAGGGCTTGTAGATCATGCTGAACATGTTAGACTTGTAGATGCATCTTTTTCTACCTGTGTAATTGTTGACAATAATTGTGACAAGAAAGACACGGCTACTTTAGAAGTAGGAGAGAGAAGAAATGTTTTTAATTGCAGCAAAAATATTATTTACGTCAATTTTAGCATATTTGCATGGAACAAGAGCAATGTGAGGTCTACATCGTTTATGTTCTCATGGAGAGAGAAGGCGTTGTCAAAATAATGTGGTGGTCCCAATTTACCGGTCATTCTAAGACTTCTTCCGTCCGACGAAAGCCATGAACAAACAACACTTCAAGATTAATAAAAAATTACTCACCTGGAAGTAACTATCGGAAGGCGCCGGAAATTGGTAGATCTCATGTACATGAACAAATAACTAAAACGTCAGGAAAATTTGATGATTTATTCAAGAGAAAGAGCTTCACAATCTGAGCAAGTCAATAACGCGTTTTTCGACCTCTGGTCCTTATGCAAGCAGCAGTTCTGTCTGGCATAACAGGACGTCTTCTGAGATATAAGGCGACAAGTTCTGTCCAATTGGCGTGTTAGATTGTCAAAATCGCTAGTTGGTTGGAGTGCCTTGCCTATTATGGTCCTCAAGTGGGGAAAGATCCGGCGACCCTGCTCGGCAAGGTGGGGTTTAATAAGCACGAAGACAAGCAGTAGAAACTCTCGCCATGTGTGGGAGGGCATTATCTTTCTGAAATATAAGCCCAGATTTGGTTGCCATGAAGAACAGAAAAGTGGCGTAAAATATGTCCGACATACTTGTGTGACGTAACAGTTCCGCGAATGACAACCAAAGGGGGTCCTCCTATGAAGTGAAATGTCTTCCCGGATAATTACTCTTTGTTGTCATCCGCCCATCGCTGAGGCGTCTCCAGACACATCACGGCTGGTCATCGGGGCACAGTTAGAAGCGGGACTCATCACTGAAGACAACTCTACTCCAATCGACGAGACACCAGGCTAAAACCACTAAAGAGCAGTGTGTCTTCTGGTCGTGACCGTGTCTCAGGTAAGCTACTAATAAAATTTTTGATTGTTTTGGTACCACCCTCTTCGAGTAATGCTTGCAACCAGTCGACGAGTCAAGCTACATTTCCTGGAAGACTGAAGAACGCAGTTGTAATGCCAGTGTTCAAAAGTGGATATAAGAAAATGGTTGCCGAACTCTCTCTGAACGTGTGAAAATGGCTTATAACAAGATACAGATACGTATTTCTGAGAATAATCTTATAACTCTTGCTCAGTTTGGTTTTCGAAAAAAAATCGGCAAGTAAGCATAGGATGGCCCAGAAATGTATTGACAAATTTCGGAGCGTTGTAGAGGCTGTCTCGAGGAATAAATCGAGGACAGGAATCCGTGTCCGGAAACTTCATTCAGCGACGATGTAGAAAGTCGAAGTTGTAGGTGCCAGTTCCTACCATTAGGCCATCCCTTTGGCACCAAACGTGATTTTGTATACTAACGAAAAGCGGGCGGTACGTCTCGCAATGATGTTTGTTATTCGTTCATCGTGAGGGGTTCTCATGATCGATAGCGGAGAGGACAGTGAATGCGATAATCAGTTGCCTTGGCGGATGACGGTTTCGGCCACGGGTCTCCATCTACATTTTATTTTTCTCCGTGTATACCGTGAAACATTGGAGGTTTTTGAGGGTTCCTAGAGAAAACTGCAGTTGGAAACCCGTGTCTGAAACTATCCTCCAAGACGACAGAGCATCTCATTCATAGGACACAAGGCCTGTCTACGCAGCACCATGCTCCATTTTCTCCACTGTCGATAGTGGCAGTCAGTCTCGATCATTGAATAACAAAGAACACTGCGAGATTTCCCGGCTACAGTCCATCAGTGTACAAAGTCACGTTTGCTAACAAAGGGGTGGTCTTGTCGCAGGCGCTTCCACCTATAACTTCGGCGCTCTGCAGCGTCGGTGGATGACATTTCCACTACACTGAGTGCACGTCAGAGGCTTGCATCTGCATCCCCTCCAAATTCAGAGGCCGCGTCTGCAAAATAAAAAAAAAAACGAGGTGATTGTCACACCTATAAACAATTGCATGTTAGGCTCATGGACAGCATAGACTATGGTAGTTAAAATCAACACACACAAAGCAAACATCCGAAGCCAATTACCCTAAACACATAAATACGAATCACCGTCAACATCACAGAGGAGTTATCGAAAAATAATTTCTTGGAAAAGATAAATGGATTTCCTGCTGGAGAATTACGAGCGCAATGAACTGATCCCACCCTAACACACTAAACGACGTTACAGGATAGTTGTATTAATACGATAGAATACATAGACGACATAACAATCAGTGGCTCCATCTACTACGAAGTGGCAAAATGAATCTAAAAACAATTACACTACTGGATAAACCTACAAATAACATCAACGCAGAGGATAGATCAGTTGGAAGATGAGCTTACATATATTGCACAGAAGAAAATGTACAAACGAAACTTAAGTACTGATACACAATTTCACCCAACCGAAGTACATCACATTACACATACATAAGACGAAAACAAACCGGAATCATCATCACATGGAAAATCGTAGGACACACGTAAATGTGAACAGTACATCAAACCAATCAGATTTGTTTCGAAAGGCACTCTCCACCCCGGACAAAATGAACAAGAAATAGATAAATGCATAGAGCCTGAATCAATAGACTCCGAAACAAACAGGCTAAATACAAACACAAACCCCAGAACTATCAGACCAAGATTTATAAAAGTAGGCAAATTAGATGACAGATCTGAGGGATGCACATGTAACATTGGCAACGTGCTTCTAGAAACAAACAATACTCCAAACATCAACAAAGACACCATAACACACACAATCAGTCCAACACAAATCGCCACCATCGCCGACATCGCACCAGTAAGGACCACCAACATCAGTGAAAAACACGTCAAGGCAGAAAACTTTGAAAAAGCGTGTGACATGCTGAAGTGTAACCGTGTGACATCCCAAAGAGGTCTTAAAGTTTCTCCCAATCATCGGTCAACAACAGACCACAATCCATCTAAGTGGGTAATCGCAAAATTAAGGTCTCCTATTTTTTATCAGTGCATAGACCTTTTTCTACAATGGTTTACATCAGTGTACAGCTTGAAAATTTAGCTATTTTTCGACATAATCACCGTTTCTGTCGACGCATTTTTGTAGACGCTGTGGCAGTTTTTGTATGCCCATGTCATACCAGCTCGCCGCCATGCTATTCAGAAGGTTATGAACCTCTTCTTTCACCTCTCCGTCGAAGCTGAATCACTTTCCGGCCAAATGTTCTTTTAACTTAGGGATCAGGTGACAGTCACTGGGCGCCGAGTAAGGACTATAAGGTGGGTGGGTGATTATGTTTCACTGAAACTGTTGCAGGAGAGCAATGTGACGGTCATGTGAAACCCAGCTCGCGCTATTCGTCCACGAGACTCAGAGGGCCATAGACACGGGTTCACAGGTAGATGCCGTTTTTCTTGACTTCCGCAAGGCGTTCGATACAGTTCCCCATATTCGTTTAATGAACAAAGTAAGAGCATATGGACTATCAGACCAATTGTGTGATTGGATTGAGGAGTTCCTAGATAACAGGACGCAGCATGTCATTCTCAATGGAGAGAAGTCTTCCGAAATAAGAGTGATTTCAGGTGTGCCTCAGGGGAGTGTCATAGGACCGTTGCTATTCACAAGATACATAAATGACCTGGTGGATGACATCGGAAGTTCACTGAGGCTTTTTGCAGATGATGCTGTGGTGTATCGAGAGGTTGTAACAATGGAAAATTGTACTGAAATGCAGGAGGATCTGCAGCTAATTGACGCATGGCGCAGGGAATGGCAATTGAATCTCAATGTAGACAAGTGTAATGTGCTGCGAATACACAGAAAGATAGATCCATTATCATTTAGCTACAAAATAGCACGTCAGCAACTGGAAGCAATTAATACCATAAATTATCTGGGAGTACGCATTAGGAGTGATTTAAAATGGAATGATCATATAATGTTGATCGTCGGTAAAGCAGATACCAGACTGAAATTCATTGGAAGAATCCTAAGGAAATGCAAACCGAAAACAAAGGAAGTAGGTTACAGTACGCTTGTTCGCCCACTGCTTGAATACTGCTCAGCAGTGTGGGATCCGTACCAGATAGGGTTGATAGAAGATATAGAGAAGATCCAACGGAGAGCAGCGCGCTTTGTTACAGGATCATTTAGTAATCGCGAAAGCGATACGGAGATGATAGATAAACTCCAGTGGAAGACACTGCAGGAGAGACGTTCTGTTGCTCGGTACGGCCTTTTGTCAAAGTTTCGAGAACATACCTTCACCGAAGAGTCATGCAGTATATTGCTCCCTCCTACGTATATCTCGCGAAGAGACCATGAGGATAAAATCAGAGACATTAGAGCCCACACAGAGGCATACCGACAACCCTTATTTCCACGAACGATACGAGACTGGAATGGAAGGGAGAACCGATAGAGGTACTCAAGGTACCCTCCGCCACACACCGTCAGGTGGCTTGCGGAGTATCGATGTAGATGTTGATGTAGATGTAGATGTAGATGTGTGGGCTACCTGGAGCCTTTAGCACCACCTCAGTGGATGTACTGTTTGTGGTGTTCGGAATATGCTCCATAGATAACAGGATCAAATAGAGCTGCAAGATACTGGTTAAAGAGGGGAGACCAGAAAGGTACACACAATAACTGGTGTGCCGATACAGACGATACGTCACGTTAGAAGTTGGCGTTTCGATACATGGCAAGGTAAGTGGGACGTAAGGAACTTGCCCCCCTTCTTGCAGCGGTCTATCCTAGGTCTTTAGAA
This sequence comes from Schistocerca cancellata, assembly GCF_023864275.1. Lineage (NCBI taxonomy): Eukaryota > Metazoa > Arthropoda > Insecta > Orthoptera > Acrididae > Schistocerca > Schistocerca cancellata. Next base: position 577,512,161 of record NC_064626.1, read on the forward strand.
GAGCGTAGCGTTCCAAAGAATTGGAAAAGGGCACAGGTCATCCCCGTTTTCAAAAAGGAACGTCGAACAGATGTGCAAAACTATAGCCCTATATCTCTAACGTCTGTCAGTTGTAGAATTTTGGAACACGCATCATGTTCTAGTATAATGACTTTTCTGGAGACTAGAAATTTACTCTACAGGAATCAGTATGGGTTTCGAAAAAGACGATCGTGTAAAACCCAGCTCGCTCTATTCGTCCACGAGACTCAGAGAGCCATAGACACGGGTTCACAGGTAGATGCCGCGTTTCTTGACTTCCGCAAGGCGTTCGATACAGTTCCCCACTGTCGTTTAATAAACAAAGTAAAAGCATATGGACTATCAGACCAATTGTGTGATTGGATTGAAGAGTTCCTAGATAACAGAACGCAGCATGTCATTCTCAATGGAGAGAAGTCTTCCGAAGTAAGAGTGATTTCAGGTGTGCCGCAGGGGAGTGTCGTAGGACCGTTGCTATTCACAATATACATAAATGACCTTGTGGATAACATCGGAAGTTCACTGAGGCTTTTTGCGGATGATGCTGTAGTATATCGAGAGGTTGTAACAATGGAAATTTGTAGTGAAATGCAGAAGGATCTGCAACGAATTGACACATAGTGCAGGGAATGGCAATTGAATCTCAGTGAAGACAAGTGTAATGTACTGCGAATATACAGAAAGAAAGATCCTTTATCATTTAGCTACAATATAGCAGGTCAGCAACTGGAAGCAGTTAATTCCATAAATTATTTGGGAGTAGGCATTACGAGTGATTTAAAACGGAATGATCATATAAAGTTGATCGTCGGTAAAGCAGATGCCAGACTGAGATTCATTGGAAGAATCCTAAGGAAATGCAATCCGAAAACAAAGGAAGTAGGTTACAATTCACTTGTTCGCCCACTGCTTGAATATTGAGCAGCAGTGTGGGATACGTACCGCATAGGGTTAGTAGAAGAGATAGAGAAGATCCAACGGAGAGCAGCGTGCTTCGTTACAGGATCATTTAGTAAACGCGAAAGTGTTACGGAGATGCTAGGTAAACTCCACTGGAAGACTTTGCAGGAGAGACACTCAACAGCTCGGTACGGGCTTTTGTTGAAATTGCGAGACCATACCTTCACTGAGGAGTCAAGCAGTATATTGCTCCCTGCTACGTATATCTCGCGAAGAGACCATGAGGATAAAATCAGAGATATTAGAGCCCACACAGAGGCATACGGACAATCTTTCTTTCCACGAGCAATACGAAACTGGAATAGAAGGAAGAACCGATAGAGGTACACAAAGCACCCTCCGCCACACACCGTCAGGTGGCTTGCGGAGTATGGATGTAGATGTACATGTAGATATGGGACGTAGGCTGCATGAGTCCCCCCTCCCCCCCCCCGTGACGTGGGGTACGGTTATGAAATGAATCAAACATATCGTTCTCAGCTGCAGCATTATGCATTTCTTAACCGGAATCGGACTTCAATCCATGCACTTAAACGACGTGAGTCTGAGACAGACACCTACACGTAGATGCTGCAAAGAAGGTTCCCCAGGTCACTCTGTCTTGCTCTGCGGGTAGTACGCGAACAGTTCACATACACTACACTTAAACTACACAGAAGCAGGCAATAAAAGACGAAGAACAATGGGCACGACTAAACGTATTGACAAACAGTATTTCAGGAACAACACATGAAGAGTATCTGGTAACACGACATAAGACATTCCTGTATACAACGCAACAACTATATCCAGAGTGTGGACAGCGATACATATAATGGCAGCGGAAACAGTGACTAAAGAGGAACACGAGGACGAAGATGAGATGTGACAGTGAATAGGAATAAAGTGCTGGAGATCTAGCCAATAAATCACCAAATGCTGTACACGGATGAGTACCTGAAGGTATTACATAGGATTAGCAATAAATAGGGTTAGCAATACTATTCTGTACTACTAAAATTTTTTTTTTTTTTTGACTGGCGGTCAACTGATAGAAGAAACCACTCCGAGGTATTCACCGTCAGTCACAATTGGTGAACATTAAAAATCTCTGCTCTATCCTATCATCTTTTTATATTATTCTTAAGAATATTTTATTTATATTTCGACCTTAAATTATCGTTATTTTAAAAAAGTACTATTATTTGTCAAATGTTGATAAAAACAAAAGAAAGGAAAACTGCAAAAAATACGAAAAACGATAACTGTAAGATGAACGACCTGTTTTAAAACATCTGATAACAGGTCTATAATTTGGTAATAAATAAATTAATAAGGAAATGAATAAATGGCATTTCTAGACATCGGTTCCTGTCCTCGATTTGTTCCTCAAGATACCCTCTACAACCCTTCGAAGTTTGTCGCATCAATTCTTGGACACCATATACGACGTTTGGAACTTTAATAGTGGCAACTATTTATTTACAGCTCGTACAAAATAGATGCGTGTTTCAAAGTTTTACTGACCTTCAAAGTAGTCACCAGCATTGTGTATAATCCGTTGCCAGAAGTCGTAGCATACCTTTAGAAGTGCCAGTGTATTGACAGTTCAAGCGGCGCGGTCTATTGCCCGACAAACCTGTAGCAGTTCTGAAGTGAATGCTGTGAAGTGCTTGCTTCACTTTAGAAATCGAGTTGAACTCACGAGGGCCTACGTCAGGGGTGTGGAGTAGGTGGTATAGCACCAAGCAGCCCCATAAGTCGAACAAATCAGTAACAGCTTGCACTGAACGTGCTTGAGAATTGTTCTGCAAAATGATGGTCAGGTTCTGCAGAAAGTGTCATCACTTCTGTCTCTATGCCGTTCATTTTTGGAACACAGCCTACGACGACCTTAGAGACAGACGTGATGACACTTTCTGCAGCACCTGACCATCATTTTGCAGGACAATACTCTGGTACGTACAGTGCGAGCTGTTACTGATTTGTTTGAGTAGTGGGACTGCTAAGTCCTATACCACCTACTGCACTTCTCTGACTTAAGCCCTCGTGAGTTCAACTCGATTTCTAAACTGAAGGAAACACTTCACGGCATTCACTTCAGAACTGCTACAGATTTGTCGGGCAATAGACCGCGCCTCTCGAACTGTCAACACAGCTGGCACTGCTAAGAGTATCCTACGACTTCCACATCGTGGCAACGCGTTATACACATTGCTGGTTACTATTTTGAAGGTCAGTAAAACTTTGAAACACGTATCTATTTTGTACGAGCTGTAAATAAATAGTTGCCACTATTAAAGTTCCAACCGTCTTATTTTACGTAATGAACGAAATTATAGTAAACTGAGCATCTTAGCTTGATCTGTGAGCTTTTCATGCCTGTAAAAGTATAAAATTCTGCTACGGAAAGTAAAATTGTGTATCATTAAAAGTATTCCATACCTTAAGAACAGAAAACGGAGAACAAAATTACCAAATGATTGACAAGAATAAGTTAACAATCCGAGAGAGCAAATATTAATTACTGTGCCCTACCAGGTCCGTTGCTTCACTCTCTGCTGTTCTTGGTCTATATGAATGATTTACCTTCTGTACCTGTGACACTAGAGGATTCTTCAAAAACTGCAACATTTGCTGGTAACTCAAGTATACTGATGAATACTCAGTTACGCATACACCAGATACAGGCAGGTAATAACAGAACACACTTACAACTGGTTGATTACCAACATAATTTCAAACCATAAGGCGCTTCAGTTCTGCCTGATTTACCCTCAGAAATCTCTCTGGTACGTTGATCTGCAGGAAGAGTAACATTGATACTAATTCTGCTTACAATGCGCTCTGTCCTACGACATAATCTAATAAGCAGTGCAGATGAAGTGAAAAAAGTATTTATTTTTCAGAAGGATGCAGTAAGAAGATAAAGTCTTAAAAGAGTATCTTGCAGAGGGTACTTGAAGGATACGGTTATTCTTTCACTTATGTGTCAATACATATAGTCAGTAATCATATTTGTATTGAGAACAATACTGTATACTAGAAGAACTCAGCAATCCACAACTTCACAGTCAGAAATAGAGATACATTCAGATTGTACTTTTATATTCTGGTGCAGGAAACTGAAAATCCAGAAATATACATTGTTAGGCACTTCTACAAATTACCAAAATATTTTTACTCAAAAAATTCCGTGTACGTTTGATGTTTCTGTTAGACACATGCTGATTTTTTCAGTACATTGAAGTTTGATAGTGGTCTGTGAAAAACTATATAAATGCTCTGTTTGAAGTATTAGAGAAAGACAGTAGCTATGTTATACATGAAGTAGACTAGTCACGTTTTCCAAAGTAGTTCTTCTGGTAACATACATACATAACGTAATCTAGAAGTAATTACCATAATTATCAGTTGAAGTATTTTAGAGCTAGTTATAGCTTTTGTCGTGTGGTTTACATTACATTTGTGGTCATCACTGGTTGTTTCATGCAATTAATATTTGACGTGATTATTTCTACGTACGTGAGAGCTCTCGTTCAGGATGTGATTAACTCAAGAAGATGTGTGAATGAGTGTGTGAATGCAACAATGTGGGTTTCGCCAAATACTTACCATTGCAAAGTCTTGTGTCGTGGCATTCCTTTACTTACCAAAATGCCCCATGTGAATAACTATAGACCATTGACGGCTGCTAAATGGCGCTTATAACGTTGTGAGCCATTATTGTTGTGGTAAGGAATGGTATAGAAAGATAGCATGAACTGCACTACTCCACCGGAGTAAAATACGTTGGCCTGACATTAACACACTTACGTTGTTGCAGAATTGAAGGACCTTCCATCATTGATGTCTACTATAGCATACTGACACCCAACGCTGTGACGTTTAACATCTGTATTTCCATAATGAGAGGTACCCAGGTTTTGAGTTTCAGACTACGTGCCTTCCTCCAAAATATGTACGTACTGTGTATCTACCTACTATGTATGTATTATAGGACTAGTAACCCAAACAATCGTTTGAATAAGTTTCATTGTATCAGCGGTCATTTCTCAGAACATCAAATGGTCCGAGCAAAGTACTGGCATATTGCCCTTTTAGATTTTATTCCAATGGCGACAGTACAGAATTCGTGCACACAGTATTATAGAAGGAATAACAATATCTGTAGCTCCCTGTTTCTCGTCTCACGGATTGCTGTCAATTTCATTTCGACATAGGCAGCTACAGAAGCAGGCTATGAAGCAGAACGATCTGCTTATTTAAACACTTCGTGGGCATGAAATAATTTTCTACACAGTTCAGGGAAAGAAAGGCATAAAAGAGAGTGAATTTTCAGTAGCACATTTCAGAATGTACCCTGGTAGGGATGTTTGTTAGTGTATCTAAAATAGGCTATCGTTTCACGCATGCCCGCCACTGTATGCCACGATTAGTTTCCTCTAATATGTTAAACATAGTTTGACCTTTGGATGTTACTTACGTGGTTTTCTTTTATTATTTTCAAAGATGAGGACACGATGTGAACAGTGAACATCAGTCCCTGCTGCCCATCTCTACTACGTTGACAGCGAAGTATGCGCTTTATTGCTCTTTTTTCACTTCATACCCACTGTCTACTTGTCGTGTGATGGTATCTGGTAATACACTTGTAAAAAATGAACTTTCGGTCGAGTACTATATACAACGCTGGCTCGAATACGTCCGCACCACCGTTCTACAAATATTTCGTAGAGCGCTCTCTCACGCTGCATATGTTCAATTTCCTTTTATGTATCGACTGCACTTACAGAGGATCATTCTGATGATGGCTACAGACCAGGAATACCTTCATACTTTTTAGCTATGATGCAGTGATGAATACAGTGTAGTGTCAAATACTGAGTTTGAGATTAAAATTCCTTAGAGTTATTTTTATACATTGTTTTGGTACGTGTTATTAATTTACACTGCCAGAAAAAAATCGTACACCCTTTTAGGATTTTTCTGTTCCCTCAAGATTTATTGTTGCAACAGTGCATATTGAGTACCGGGTGATCAAAAAGTCAGTATAAATTTGAAAACTTAATAAACCACATAATAATGTAGATAGAGAGGTAAATTTTGACAGATGTGCTTGGAATGACATGGGTTTTTTTTTAGAACCAACCCATATTGGTAGACGCGTGAAAGATCTCTTGCGCGAGTCGTTTGGTAAAGATCGTGTGCTGAGCCGCCACTTTCGTCAAGCTTCTCCTCTCAGATCCACAGACCTCAGTCGGTGCAGTTATTGGCTTTGGGGTTACCTGAAGTTGCAAGTGTACCGTGATCGACCGACATCTCTATGGATGCTGAAAGACAACAACCGACGCCAATGCCTCACCATAGCTCCGGACATGCTTTACAGTGCTGTTCACAACATTATTCCTCGACTACAGCTGTAAAGAACATCATCTTTGCTTTGTCTTACTTCGTTATGCTAATTCTACATCTACATCTACATGATTACTCTGCAATTCACATTTAAGTGCTTGGCAGAGGGTTCATCGAACCACAATCATACTATCTCCCTACCATTCCACTCCCGAACAGCGCGCGGGAAAAACGAACACCTAAACTTTTCTGTTCGAGTTCTGATTTCTCTTACTTTATTTTGATGATCATTCCTACCTATGTTGGTGGGGCTCAACAAAATATTTTCACATTCGGAAGAGAAAGTTGGTGACTGAAATTTCGTAAATAGATCTCGCCGCGACGAAAACCGTCTTTGCTTTAATGACTTCCATCCGAACTCGCGTATCATATCCGTCACATTCTCTCCCCTATTACGCGATAATACAAAACGAGCTGCCCACGCAACCTTTGGCTCGCCTTCCCCACAATATTATCTATGTGATTTTTCCAACTGAAGTTGTTCGTAAGCCTTGAGAATTGTACTATTTATCGAGTAATCGAATTCCAACGTATTTCTTTTGGAACTCATTTGGATCATCTCACACTTTTCGTTATTTAGCGTCAACTGCCACCTGCCACACCATACAGCAATTTTTTCTAAATCACTTTGCAACTGATACTCGTCTTCGGATGACCTTACTAGACGGTAAATTACAGCATCATCTGCGAACAACCTAAGAGAACTGCTCAGATTGTCACTCAGGTCATTTGTACAGGGTGTTACAAAAAGGTACGGCCAAACTTTCAGGAAACATTCCTCACACACAAATAAAGAAAAGATGTAATGTGGACATGTGTCCGGAAACGCTTAATTTCCATGTTAGAGCTCATCTTACTTTCGTCAGTACGTACTGTACTTCCTCGATTCACCGCCATTTGGCCCAATTGAAGGAAGGTAATGTTGACTTCGGTGCTTGTGTTGACATGCGACTCATTGCTCTACAGTGCTAGCATCAAGCAGATCAGTACGTAGCATCAACAGGTTAGTGTTCATCACGAACGTGGTTTTGCAGTCAGTGCAATGTTTGCAAATGCGGGGTTGGCAGATGCCCATTTGATGTATGGATTAGCACGGGGCAATAGCCGTGGCGCGGTACATTTGTATCGAGACAGATTTCCTGAACGAAGAAGTCCCGACAGGAAGACGTTCGAAGCAATTGATCGGCGTCTTAGGGAGCACGGAACATTCCCGCCTATGACTCGCGACTGGGGAAGACCTAGAACGACGAGGACACCTGCAATGGACGAGGCAATTCTTCGTGCAGTTGAAGATAATCCAAATGTCAGTGTCAGAGAAGTTGCTGCTGTACAAGGTAACGTTGACCACGTCACTGTATGGAGAGTGCTACGGGAGAACCAGTTGTTTCCGTACAATGTACAGCGTGTGCAGGCACTATCAGCAGCCGATTGGTCTCCACGGGTACACTTACGCGAATGGTTCATCAAACGTGTCAATCCTCATTCCAGTGCAAATGAGCTCTTTATGGGTGAGGCTTCATTCCAACGAGATCAAATTGTAAACTTTCACAATCAACATGTGTGGGCTGACGAGAATCCGCACGCAATTGTGCAATCACGTCATCAACACAAATTTTCTGTGAACGTTTGGGCAGGCATTGTTGGTGATGTCTTTATTGGGCCCCATGTTCTTCCACCTACGCTCAATGGAGCACGTTATCATGATTTCATACGGGATACTCTACCTGTGCTGCTAGAACATGTGCCTTTACAAGTACGACACAACATGTGGTTCATACACGATGGAGCTCCTGCACATTTCAGTCGAAGTGTTCGTACGCTTCTCAACAACAGATTTGGTGACCGATGGATTGGTAGAGGCGGACCAATTCCATGGCCTCCACGCTCTCCTGACCTCAACCCTCTTGACTTTCATTTATGGGGGCATTTGAAAGCTCTTGTCTACGCAACCCCGGTACCAAATGTAGCGACTCGTCGTGCTCGTATTGTGGACGGCTGTGATACAATACGCCATTCTCCAGGGCTGCATCAGCGCATCAGGGATTTCATGCGACGGAGGGTGCACTGCACAAGAACGATGTTTCCTGAAACCATGGTGATTACGTATCAATAGATCGCTGCCCTCGAGGTGATTTATAATGTTTGAATACAGTACATGCTCCAAAACCCTACTGCAAACCGACGTCAATGATATAGGTCTGTAGGTCGATGGATTACTCCTACTACCCTTCTTAAACACTGGTGCGACCTGTGCAATTTTCCAATCTGTAGGTACAGATCTATCGGTGAGCGAGCGGTTGTATATGATTGCTAAGTAGAGAGCTATTGTATCAGCTTAATTGCTATTCTGATCAGATGAAGCGACATCTGTCGGACATTTTTTGAACTTTTGTATTTTTTTGGTTCTAATGAATCCCCATGTCATTCAAAGCATGTGTGTCAATTTGTACCTCTCTATCTACATTATTCCGTGATTTATTCAGGTTTCAAATTTATACTGACTTTTTGATCTCGCGGTACGTGAAATTATTACTTTTACAGATCAATAGCACAAGTGGATCCGAGTAACCTGGCATCGACCCACGTGCCATCACTCAGATTACTACGTGATGTAGCTTTCACGGGCAGCAATACAGGTGCTGAATCTAGCATCCACACGATCGCACACATTTCGAATACTGTGCTGGGATACGTTATGCCTCGCCTGCTCTATCTGCTCACGAGTTTCTGTAAGAGCTGTTGGTTGACGAGTCGCATAAGTCACTTCTCGTCCTATCGTATCCCATATGCGCTCGATTGGAGACAAGACCGGAGATCGTGCTGGCCGGGGAAATTGCTGCACGTCTTGCATAGCACGTTGAGTTTCACGGGCAGTGTGTGAACGAGCATTATCCTGTTGGAACAACTCATCACTTCCAGTTGCAAAAAAGGAGTAAGACAACATTCTGCACGAACCGAGAGCTGGGCCCTCCAGAAACGCCAAAGGTATAAGATAGTTGTAGCTTATTGCGCTATGTCTCATAACGGCGCAACCGACAATCTTTTGCAGGTAGAATCTGCTTTCATCGCTAAAGACCAAGTTCGCCCGTTCTATCTTACAAGTGGTCCACTGACTGTACGTCGTTGCTATGGCGTGAGTGGAATACGGGCTAGAGGTGTGCGTATCCATAGCCATTTTATGTGTGGTGCAGTAGGTATGCGATCTGCTAACGCTGCCCCTACATTACGACATTCTGACGCACTTACGTTGCTGCGTGAACGTCCAGACGTCGTTTACCGGTGTGGCAATGTTCACGTGATCACTGACACCAACATCGTTGCACAGCTGACGCAACGCGCCCAACTTGTGTGGCAATTCTCTGAAAGGACCATCTCGCCACAGGAAATAGTTTGACCCCTTCCAAATTCTGCTTACTTATCTGTCGGTAGCACGAGTGGGTCTCCGAGGCTTGGTTGCTTGCTTGCTTCACACGCACCACACTGAACTTTATGGCTGTGAGCATTCTCTATTGATAGGTAGACACAGATGGCGCTCTGGCGGCTATGCCACTAAGTTATCTGTTGGCGAACGACGTTTAAACCATTGTCAGTACATTTACCATCCACCAGCTGCAGTATGACATCATTGGATCAGAATCGAAACCGTCTTTCCAGGTGTACTAATTTTTTCCGGCATTGTATTTCAGTTTTATACACCAATATAACTAAGGCATTTTATGTATTGAAAATATGCTTTTAGAATTATTTCTTGTGTAATATGTTTGTCATTATCTGTGTACTCTTACAGACTTACCTTAAAAACGTAAACGACGTCTGCAGCCGGTGCGATGTTGTAGAATGTGCTTTTATATACTAAAAAGTTGGGAATGACTGATATAAAACGTAACGAAGACTACGTCAACAGTATAACAAGTGAAGCATTTAGACAAGTAGAAAAAAATCTCCTGTTTATTTATACGAAGAACGACTCTAAGTTTTCACTATGAACCAACTTTTCAGGTTTACAAATCGAAGAAGGCAACTACAGCTGATGATTGCTGTCCCGAAGGTCAGGTGTGGCAGCGGCTATGTTGTGAGTAAGTAAGTAAAGCAGTTAATCAAAAAAGATATTTTATATTTTATTACCTTTAAAAGGAAATCATCAATCTGTAAGAGTCTCCAATACCACGAAATGTATAGATGTGTAATATGAAAGTCCGGAGAAGCGATGTTATTTGCAACTAACGAGCAGTACGCACAAGGTGTAATAAGCAATCTCTGTATTACATTCAATTTTTGAGAAACAAATAACGCTTTGGGAAGCATATTATTGACCTTACCGAGCCATTGCATTTCTAGTGTGTCTTTCCCGAGACAAACGTTTATCCATGCATTATACCTTTTTATCAAAATTGTAGTATATCTCTCACTTTTATCCACCAGAAGGGAAAGATACGTTACAGCATTGCTGGCAGGGAGACAACGAGAGGTAGATTCAACCGTCTTATGGGGAAAGGTCTATCTGAATAGCAACGTTCCACTACGTCCCCCTTACATTTAGTGGTAAAATGGCGTACTGGATAGCTCGTCAAGCACTGAACACAGAACAAGCATGGAAATAGGAAGAAGGTGTACTGAACCAGAGGCAGCTCCTGAGTATACATTCTGGGAGATCACAAATTTTTAGATTCACATAAATTTGAGAAATTAATAGCATATATTGTATAACAGTTATTCTTATCAACAGTACAACTGCAGCCACTGCCAATAATAATAGCAACAGTAATAGCAATGAAAATAAAATAATACTAAGATGCATTTATTATCTGATGAAAGAATTGTTTTTGTGGAATTTTGTTGTTTTGTACATAATTAAAAACAGTTTAGGGCAATAATGAAATAATGTGAAAGCTTTCGCAACTCTCCATTCCAAATTGTTGTGGAAGTGGGAGTTTTCTTGCTTTTCAATTTTTCGAAGAAACGTTCAAGATCCCTAACAGATATATTAGCTCACGAATTTACTTCCGTACACTGCACCCACAAAACAGCCTGTACAAACTATACACTTCCTTGGTAAATGTTCGCTGGTAGCCACGCTTATTTGATTTCGTAACTCTCTCAATTATAGGATCTGCTTTCGCAGGCCCTAGTCCCTCTGCAGCTACATTTTCCCGGTAATTTACCTTTCTGTTTTCAGAATGAGATTTTCACTCTGCAGCGGAGTGTTACCCAATATGAAACTTGCTGGCAGATTAAAGTTGTGTACCAGACAGAGAAACGAACTCGAAATCTTTGCCTTCTGTAGGCAAGTGCTCTACCGACTGAACTACACAAGCACGACTCACGATCTGTCCTCACAGCTTTAATTTTCTGTTTGCATTCAAAATAGATCCAACTAAGTTCATGTTTACACTGGGCACGAATGTCGTTCCCGCATTGTAATCAATCAGCTCAAAAGGCAAAGTGCCATTTTTGAAACTGATTAAACTCAAGTAGTAATGTCTAACAATATGATTACTTGACTACAACGTAAATGAGGCGCTGAGATCGATAACGACCTAAAGCACACAGCCGTCGATCCCAAATTTAAGTGAGTACCAGTCATAACAGCTTTTTCGTGAATTTCCATGTACACAGTGTGGGCTGCAGCACGGATAAACCTGACTCACCATAAGATAATAGATTTCAGAAGCATGAAAAAATGCTACAGTCTCACAATCGACGGTGATTTGCTTTAGACCCTTGTGATTCTCAGCGCCTAAAGTGGATTACTGTAAAATAAAATGCACAGCTCAATTTGCTGCAACTCATTCAGAAACCACAAAATAAGTTTACAGTCAGTACCACTGTAACTTATACTGAAGTCCCATCCAATTCTATTGAGGAGATCTGAGGAGCGTGCTGTCATCTAGCAGGATTTATGTCGAGCCAACGAGCATAAAGGTCTGCCGCAGTTTGCTACCACCTGGATAAACTTCTTCGTGAGTGACAAAGGCTATTTGTGCACATCGCGAACCATACACGTTGTTTACCAAATCCGTACGTGTTTGGCTCGTAAGGCAACTACATTACGCGAGTGGCGCATGCGCAAAAGCTCCTTGAAACGCGTACAGCTGTTGCTGTGCTCGCGCCCCTGATCCCAAGTTTCACAGAGTCTAGAGAAGCAGCAGCCCCGTAGATTTAAGTGACGTATCTTTCAGACTGCAGAATCTACGTTACGTTTTAACGGCATTGAAAGAAAACTAATCAATAAATCCGCAAGATGCCTCTAGTTAGAATGTTCACATGCTCTTGTGCTCTTATATAGCAGCCGCCACTGTACTGAACTGTGGAAAAAGAAGCAAAACAGAAACTAAGAACATTCCAAGCTCAAGATGTGTAACATCGAGGGTATTGCAAAAACCCTGGCTTCGTGGTTGTGTGGTCAAAGTGTTGGACAGCAAAGTAGGAGATCCACATTCAAATCTCTTTCATGATCCATTATTTTATTCACAAAATTATTAAATTTCCGTTCGGTTACTGACGTCTCTTTTCTTCTTCTGTATTCCTGCCAGTTGTCATGTTGTACATTGGTTACATATGACTCGTGTGGTAAGACTATACTACCGTCGTGTGGTGATTAGTGAGAGCAGATTCAAATGGCTCTGAGCACTATAGGACTTAACAGCTGAGGTCATCAGTCCCATATAACTTAGAACTACTTAAACCTAACTAACCTAAGGACATCACACACATCCATGCTCGAGGCAGGATTCGAACCTATGACCGTAGCGGTCGCTTGGTTCCAGACTGTAGCGCCTAGAACCGCTCGGCCACCTGGCTGGCTGTGAGAGCAGGTGACATGTCGAATAGCCCTCTCATAGAATTGAAAACAACAAATCATCGGATGTGGTTACTTTACAAGAAAGCAATTTATGAATCAAAACTAGCAAAACGAAACGCAGGAGTCATATGGTACTTGTGTAGGACAAATAGTTGGTTCGTATGTCTGTAGGTCCCTTCCTTACACCTCGCTGTGGCAAACGGACGTTACACCACGAGATAGACACAGATTTAAATACACTCCTGGAAATTGAAATAAGAACACCGTGAATTCATTGTCCCAGGAAGGGGAAACTTTATTGACACATTCCTGGGGTCAGATACATCACATGATCACACTGACAGAACCACAGGCACATAGACACAGGCAACAGAGCATGCACAATGTCGGCACTAGTACAGTGTATATCCACCTTTCGCAGCAATGCAGGCTGCTATTCTCCCATGGAGACGATCGTAGAGATGCTGGATGTAGTCCTGTGGAACGGCTTGCCATGCCATTTCCACCTGGCGCCTCAGTTGGACCAGCGTTCGTGCTGGACGTGCAGACCGCGTGAGACGACGCTTCATCCAGTCCCAAACATGCTCAATGGGGGACAGATCCGGAGATCTTGCTGGCCAGGGTAGTTGACTTACACCTTCTAGAGCACGTTGGGTGGCACGGGATACATGCGGACGTGCATTGTCCTGTTGGAACAGCAAGTTCCCTTGCCGGTCTAGGAATGGTAGAACGATGGGTTCGATGACGGTTTGGATGTACCGTGCACTATTCAGTGTCCCCTCGACGATCACCAGTGGTGTACGGCCAGTGTAGGAGATCGCTCCCCACACCATGATGCCGTGTGTTGGCCCTGTGTGCCTCGGTCGTATGCAGTCCTGATTGTGGCGCTCACCTGCACGGCGCCAAACACGCATACGACCATCATTGGCACCAAGGCAGAAGCGACTCTCATCGCTGAAGACGACACGTCTCCATTCGTCCCCCCATTCACGCCTGTCGCGACACCACTGGAGGCGGGCTGCACGATGTTGGGGCGTGAGCGGAAGACGGCCTAACGGTGTGCGGGACCGTAGCCCAGCTTCATGGAGACGGTTGCGAATGGTCCTCGTCGATACCCCAGGAGCAACAGTGTCCCTAATTTGCTGGGAAGTGGCGGTGCGGTCCCCTACGGCACTGCGTAGAATCCTACGGTCTTGGCGTGCATCCGTGCGTCGCTGCGGTCCGGTCCCAGGTCGACGGGCACGTGCACCTTCTGCCGACCACTGGCGACAACATCGATGTACTGTGGAGACCTCACGCCCCACGTGTTGAGCAATTCGGCGGTACGTCCACCCGGCCTCCCGCATGCCCACTATACGCCCTCGCTCAAAGTCCGTCAACTGCACATACGGTTCACGTCCACGTTGTCGCGGCATGCTACCAGTGTTAAAGACTGCGATGGAGCTCCGTATGCCACGGCAAACTGGCTGACACTGACGGCGGCGGTGCACAAATGCTGCATAGCTAGCGCCATTCGACGGTCAACACCGCGGTTCCTGGTGTGTCCGCTGTGCCGTGCGTGTGATCATTGCTTGTACAGCCCTCTCGCAGTGTCCGGAGCAAGTATGGTGGGTCTGACACACCGGTGTCAATGTGTTCTTTTTTCCATTTCCAGGAGTGTACAACGAATAGACACGCCAGTGACCGGATGGACAGTTCATAATTTTGTGGGAAAAATAGTGAACGCTAGGGTGATTTGAACACCGTGATCATATAATTACGACGCCGCAGGTATTCACATTCGCTCGATGTTGCACATTTTAAGTTGAGCAGTTCGCTGTTTCGACTTTGCTGCTTTTTGCACAATTCAGTAGTCCATCTCCCTTTTTTCACGCTTTATCTGTGTACAGATTTTGACGGTCTATCCACTGAGCCATCTCACCACTAAATCTGATTGGGTTGTCCTGCGGAGTTTCCCTTTTTAGCTCACAACGGCACCATCCCTTCTTGCAGTGGGACAGTTGTATCTTACTTAGAGTAAATGTAAAGTGACTTGCGATTAGTTCGTGTAGAGTTTTAGTGTCACGCCACTTACAGGTGATGGTGATTAAACAGAAGGGAGTGAGTGAAACATCGTGTTAGGACCAAGTGCTCTTGAATATTACAATGGGGCTGCTGACTTTAACGCCCTGGTGCAGCAACACTGCTGCATGAACACAGAGGTAAAAGTTTGTTATATAGGCTGACGCACTATCTCGTTACCAGCAACTTTACAGCAATACCTTTCTAACCTCAACCCACTCCACCGCAGTCATGTCAGCCAACTGCTTGCGACGACTCTCCTACCACCAGGATTCGAACCAGGTACCTTCTTGTCGAGCGCGGCTGCATGTGTCGGCGACTACGGCTAAAGAGTCATGTATGTTTCGAGAGAAACTCGCCTATAATTGTCTGTACTCCAGTTGACAGCCAACAGTCGAGAGAGTAATTTTGAGTGGGGTTACAGCTTCGTACATTCAAGATTAAAATTGCATCTCACAGAATAATCTACTGAATTTCATCATAGTTATTGCTAGCATATTTTCGAAATTAAAAAAAAACATATCTACCATGAGCATCAACAAAGTCTGCAAAATTTTTCTTTGTTACCTATTTTGTTAAAGAGGCTCAATATGGATCGGTTAAAATGTTTGAGAATCAAAATATACCCATCATTTTAGAAAGTATCAGCAAATTTAATAAAGACCTCCATTTCGAAGATGAACAAGGAAACAATAGCGAAATGATTCATACTTACGGGGTCAGTCTCGACACGTTCGCTGTTCGTCAGTGCGTTGTTATTAGTAAAAAAGGAAGTCACTCGTGGGCTGCGATAGTGAATCAATCCAGAAACAGGTAGCATTAAAGACGCCAGTGTAAACATCGCACAGTACGTAAATATGTTACCTATAGTATGTGATGCCTCTACCAACATAAACGTAACATAATCGTTCGCACATACTGCCGTAGTTACGGCCCACGAGTATGCGCTGTAATTTTGTCTCAATGGTTTCATATCGCCGTAAACTTTAGTAGTTCTTACGTAGCACTGGGAATTAAGGGTAACTAAAAGATTTTTATAATAGTAACTTCTTGAAAAACATGTAAAATATTGCGTATACTTCATGCAATACGGTAAACCACAGGTTTATCACCATCTGTGCTTTCTTTCTCGTGTGCTTTCAATACAGTAGATAAATATCAACAAAAATTTTTATTCATTTTTGCGAAGTGGTACAGTTAAATTTTGAGGTGTGTGAAATAACACGCGTGTTTTGCTCCTCATGTTGGAATCACTGGTGCACTGCAGTGTGTTCTGCGCTCGACCTACAAGGTATCCTTATCAACCCTTCGTGAAGGAAAGAAAGGTAAACGCTTATAGTTAGTCGTCAGCAGATTCTGCGACACTGTTCCTTTCGGAATTTCAGACATTTTTTCTGAGTCGAGTGTGTCAGGCGCTGCTCACAAAAGGTATTAGTGTCCAGTCGATATCTGGATCACTAGGGAGAAAGAATTACTTAATTCGACAAGAATGGGAACGCTAAATGTAGTGACCTTATTGCCCGAACAACCCCGAGATTAGCCTGAGAGGATTGATGAAATTCAAGGCTGCGATCTGAAGTGTATCTGAACCCAACTTTATCTAAATAGCGATCTACCACCTTAAACACTTCGTTTCTTGAGTTCCGAGTTGATCTACCACCTCCACTCTTGGGAAAGTGAATCATCAAGAATGGGGTATGTGATCGCAAAGAAATTTATTCCACCGATTACGGACACGACACTACACAAATAATTAGATTTGCAGACCTGTGCTTCTACTATGACTGTGGAAATTCAGAACGAAGTTGCGCCACCGCGTGCTACAATCAGAGCCGCCAGACGTTTTAGCAAGTAATCAAAAAGCGCCTGAATATAGTGCTGGGGAATTCTCGTCGACGCAGCGGTGGCTCCATAGAGATCTAAATGAACAAGTTACCGAGCAAACCATATTCCAGATACGACCAATGGGCGACGTCCCATACCATCAAATGTGAAGAGGT